>NC_050182.1:33977155-34132155 GCF_008315115.2 Sander lucioperca
ACCCCTGTACAGGTCAACGATAATAACAGTTTTTTAATATCCATCAGCCACTGGAGAGTTCGATGTCAAAGACAATGGGAGACGCAGAAAATGAAAGACAGAAGAAAATATGCTACTCATCACAAAGAAAAAGCACACATTTTCAGCTATCAGCTTGCCACAATTTCAAATTCATTGATATTTTATGAGTGATATCTACCTGATGGAATTATGCCAAAGAGACTACTCTGTTCCTTTCATTCCAAATGACACATTCGAGTACTACATACTGTACCTCACAGCAATCACACATCGGGGCAATCATACTTTCACATAATCACCGCCGTGGTAATGTCATCTTCAGCTAACGCAGTTCACATGTAGAGTATTAAGTATTGATTAACTCTTGCTTCAAGACTAAAGGAGAACAGCTTGTGTATTTTTTTTTTTAGAATTCTGCTCTGCAAATGAAACATGAAGGCCAATGCCTATTGAATCTAGAGTACTGTAATCAGAATGTAGTATCCTGTGGACACTGGTTAAAGGCTCCTTGAAGGTACAGTATAAGGTGCCAATTCACTAAACAACATAGTTAGTGACCGAGTGTCCAGCATGTCATTGTCAATAACTGTTTTCTATTGAATTATGTCCTGCTGGCTGTCCAAAATCATCAGATCTTCATTAGGTCCAACATTTAATGCTTGAGCAAAATGTCTGAAAGAACCCTTTTAAGAATAACAAAATATAGGCCTGTTCTCTCTCTGTACAAGTTTATAGAACTTAAATTCTTCTAGCATGAGACCACATTCTTGACAACAAGACTCATTCCAGAGAAAGTCACAGTATTTCAGTATAATTTAACAGCTCCTTTGAGTCCCCTGAGCTGTCAGTTAATGTAATTGGTCGAGCAAGATTAGAAATCATGACACTCATAAAAGCATGAATGCTCCGCACCCGTCTCAATCTGTAGCAGGCTCATATGTCAGAGTTACTGCAGGTAGACAAGCGTGGGACTACACACATTATGAGACACCATTTGACACCATCTGATATGCAGGGAATTCACCACAACTTTTAATTAAAAGTGTTTTAATCAAGATATCAAAAACCTATATGCACACAATGTGTGTACCACATAGGTGTTTCACATCACATGCACTACTGAAAGGAGACATATGCTCATTTTCAGGTTCATACTTGTATTTTGGGTTTCTACTAGAACATGTTGACATGCTTTAATTTTAAAAAAGCACATTATTTTTCTCATACTGTCTGAATATACCTGTATTTACCCTATGTCTAAAACGCTGCATGTTAGTGCCTGTCTCTTTAAGCTCCTCTCCTGAAAAAGTCCGGTCTGCTCTGATTGGTCATTGTTACCAGGGCTGCGGTCGAAAAGTAAAAAAAAATGACCTCCTATGTCCTTTACCAACCACTTTTCCTTAACCTCAATGGTAAACATCATGAGGTCAAAGACTCTACTAAAAGTTGAGTTTTCTCTGTAGTGTATAACTACAGTTTTTAGTTTAGCTGTTTAAATGTCCCACGCTAGGCCATTCGCTGCAGTGGCATTACTGCGTGCTTGGAAACGTTTACAGTTACTGAAAGCTGATTAGCGAGGAATCATTAAAGAAAACATTCATACATCACTACAATACACAGGGACTGTAGAGGGGGAGTAAACATAACTGATTTGGGTGGGTGTGGGGGTGGATGATTTAAGGTAATTGATTCAGATGCCGTAAGAGCCGATCGGCTCATTCTCACACAATATCAATACTTTCACACATGGTCAAAATGATGTAGTCATATCTGTAGTGACTTTCAACAAAACATAGCCTATATATTGAAATAGGCCAGGGGCGAACAGGTTAACTTGTTTCACTGTAATTGTACGCGCTGGAGAGGAAAGTTCTCGCATTAACCGGTTTATTAAACCACTCAAACAGTGCCATAAATTACATTATATTAGTTGGGTTGAAATGTCTCACAGAAAATACAATGTAAGCACGGTGCGTACAGGATTATGGCTGCCGGCGTCACTGCACACCTTAATATTCTGAATATGAATGGCAAAATGGTGATGCGTCGCTTTAAATTTTGCTGCTGCAAAGACGTGTGGGACAGCATTATCTCCTTTGCTTTCGTACAGGATGGTCCAGTGTATCCTATGCTAAAGGAGGTAACAAAGGATGCATTGAAGCACCTTTCCTTATCACTTAGACAATTCAAACGGTTCTTATCATGGCAGCCCCTTAACTACTATCAGGTCATTTCACTTTGTTAGGAACCTTCCTAAGCAAAATTGACTATTCAACCGCAGCCCACTGGTCTCATTTTTAAACGTGGCGTATGCACAAAACGGGGCTGAAAATGTGCGTACACCACTTCCCATGCAAAGGTTGTGATTTTAAAAAACAAACTTGACGAGAGAATGTGCGGTCCTCCACGCAAACTCTGACCCATACGTACGCACATTTTGGAGACAATGGGAATTGACGAAGCAGATGGTGAGGTGGTGAACTGAAGTCAGACTGCAGAAAGTAAATGTGGGAATAACGATTACTCGTAATATTTTCAAATATATATAATTGATATTGAGGGCAACGTGCCGGAACCGTGCCATCCCAGTCCAAATACAGGTCCTCGCCACTCTGGGGGCAACCAAATCTTTCCAGAGGGAAATGGCAGACAGCTAAGTGTTTTATATAAATATTATATATAATATTTTTCTATATAATTATATATCACTTCATCACTAAGGCTTGTTTGGATGTAATATATAGTTCTGTTAAATCTGGTCTGGTATGTCGAAGCTGTCCCCGAGTGTCGTAATGCCTGCCATTTTGGACAATATTATTAATATAGGTAGTCTATAGAACAGGGTTCCCTACACTGTGCGAGAACAGGCCGAAATTATAATTCAATTTGCAGCAATTCCCAAATGTCTGAGAAGTTTTTTGCTTTTTCCCCCGCCAGTTGTCATGATTCGGCGTAACGAAAGAACAACTGCCAGGGTCATTAACATACTGATCAGCATTCATGAGGTGCTTTGCATTGACTATTTATGGTTAAAAATGGGCGTGTACAGGGCGGGATAAGAGGCTGATTTATGTACGCACACTTGTGGGTAATCTGTGATTTATAAAGGGAACAATGCTTACAGATGTGCGTACGCACGGTTTTATAAATCTTAATTTTTTTTTGGCGTACGCCATTTTTGGCTTTGGGGCTTACGTACACTTTTAGTAAGGATCCTACACACAGTTTTATAAATGAGACCCCTGCACTCTCTGCGTCTCGGCACCGTCACTGCAGCCGGGGAATGACTTTCTACCTATATATAGTACAGTTGACATCACAACCGCACGGAAGTCCTGACAGCTTGTTTAAAGACACAGCTTCTGAATACGAGCTGTGTGCACTTCTCTGTGGATTGAGCGTTTTAATACTTTTACAGTATTTATATAGCACCTTGACCTGCTTTAAATCAAAGAAGTCATGGAAATCTTACTTTTGTACAAAATGGGACCTGTTTTATTAATTTCTTTTCCCTTAAATTTAAGTATATATATTAGGGCTGTCAGCATTAACGCGTTAATTGCGATGCGATTAAGGGCCGAGCATAAAGCATTCATTTTTTTTTTTTTTTTTTTTTAATTTTATTAATCGCATGCCGCCATTTATTAATTTATTTTCATTTCACTCAGCTTTGTGTCGTGCCTTACTATTTTGCCGTACTTCCTCGTAACACATCCTGCTGCTGCAGGAATAGCAACGCGGATTTCGGTGCCTCATTCTGGTGCCACTGATATGTCTGCACTTCTCTCTGATGCTCTGAAACAGACGTTACAGGTAACAGAAACATTGCTGCACGTGATGCTAGCTGTTACAATGCTGATAGCTGACGCTAAACGGTGTAAAGTTTATCTGTATTTCGAGGGGCCTGTGACTGTAAGATGCTAGTTGATGTTGGTCGGCGGCTTGTTTTTCCTCCAGAGATAGCAATCACCACACTTAGGCCTGACATAGTTCTCTGGTCCCCCTCTCTGAAGAAGGTCTTCATCATTGAACTCACTGTACCCTGGGAGGACTCAGTGGATGAGGCATACGAGCGAAAACAACTACGCTATGCTGAGCTAGCTGCTGAAGCACAATATCGCGGATGGAAAACTGAAGTCCGTCCAGTGGAGGTGGGGTGCAGGGGGTTCGTGGCAGTGTCTACCACCAGACTGCTTAGAGACCTGGAAATCAGAAGCCAGAACCTGCGTCAGGCCATCAAAGCAATGTCAGAGGCCGCTGAGAGAAGCAGCCAGTGGCTCTGGATAAAGAGACAAGACTCCTGCTGGGCTCCGGCTTGATTGGGTGATTGGGGGGATACGCTGCGGGGACTTTATCATCCCCGTAGGGCCTTCCTCAGCCAAGGATGTCTAGTTATAATGGCTGAAACATCCAATGAAGCCTGAGGTGCACTACTGATGATGTGTCCCTCGGCTCACCCATCAAGGGGGATGCCCACCCGAAAACTTCACTGTGATAACTACAATGCCAAGGTCAGGTACATTCTTAGTACGCGCTTGCACTTAAAGGATGTATTACATCTCGTCCTGTGTTCCCTGAAAACTGAATATCTGGACAAGTCCAGTGACTGCTGAGAAAGGTCAGCTGACGACAGGGGAAAGTCCTTGTGATGGCAAGGAGAGACAGCTGTCAGGAGGGAACAGACCCCATGGGGACGGTCATGGGCTAGCTACCCATGGCTGTAGTTTCCAGAGCTTTTTAGCATATGGAAACATCCGCTATGGCTACAAAAACACAACAGAAGAAAATACCCTCAGAGTCTGCGAGAGCGAGGGCGGAAGAAGACTCATCGGCTGACATAGTAACAGACCCTGGACCGGAATCGACTACGAGTAGAAAAAGTGCAGACCAGGAGAGCACCACAGTTACTGTCGTAGCTACACCTGCAGCAGCGCACCGCACACTTCAGATATGTGCCTGCGGATGGAGGAAAGTTATATCATACCATGGGTTGAGGATTCATCAGGGGAAGAGAAAGTGTGTGGGAAACCAGACACAGGGGCCTCGCATTGACTACCTTCTGCCAAAGGAGTCAAATCAGTCGAATGAAGCCAGCAACCGGACCCAAACCACAGCTTGCAGTGCGTCAGCACCACTGTCATGGAGGAAGTACCTTCGAGCACAGAGACGGTAACATCAGAGAATCCCACCCAACTTTCCAGACCCACGATCAAGAGAAGGCTGGTCGGGCACAGAACACGTGTGAAATGGCCAGCTGCTGCCGACAAGAAACAGTGGGAGGCAATCAACAGTGATTTGTCCCAGACCCTAAAGCAACTAAATGGCACAGTGGAAAAGAAGTTGGAGAGAATGGGGGACATCATCCGCCAGTATGGAGCAGAACGCTTTGGTATACAAGAAGGGAAAGGCCAGAAAAAGTCTCCAACAGCGCCAACCTCCAGGAGGCAACAAGAGATCAAGTGCCTCATCCAACAGAGGAGGCAACTTCGGAAACAGTGGAAGAAAGCCTTGGAGGGGGAAAAGGAAGGCATTGAGGTGCTTCAGGCTGACATCAAAAAACGAGTGGCATCCCTCCGCAGAGCAGAAAATCTACGGAAACGCAGAAGGAAAAAAGAAAGATCTAGAACACAGTTCTACAAAGACCCCTTCAAGTTTCTCAAAAGCCTCTTCATTAGAGAGAAAAGTGGATCTCTGAAGGCAGCAAGGAAAGACCTGGAAGATCACCTGAAAATGACACACTCTGATCCAAGACGGCATGAACGGATGACCATTCCACCAGACATCCCACCAATCCGCTCTCCAGGACATCAGATGGAGACTGGTCCTCTGACCTGGAGAGAAGTGGAAAAAGCAGTACAACGGGCAAGGGCGGCATCAGCCCCAGGACCTAATGGGGTCCCATATAAGGTGTACAAGAACGCGCCGGATGTACTGAGGTTTCTTTGGAAGGTCATGAGAACAGTGTGGCAGAGGAAGATGGTGCCCAAAGTGTGGCGTAGGGCTGGAGGGGTTCTGATCCCAAAGGAGAAGAAGGCAGAGAACATCAGTCCGTTTCGGCCAATATCCTTACTAAATGTAGAGGGTAAAATCTTCTTCAGTGTCATTGCTAAAAGGATGTCCGAATACCTTCAAAGAAATAAGTACATTGATACATCGGTACAGAAAGCAGGAATCTCAGGTTTTTCTGGATGCTTGGAACACTCTAGTATGATCTGGCACCAGATCCAGACGGCAAAGGAGAGGAAAAATGACCTTCATGTCGTCGTTTTGGACCTTGCTAATGCCTTTGGGTCAGTGCCCCATGAACTCCTGTGGACCGCCTTCACCTTCTTTCACATTCCGGACACCATTACAACCCTGGTTAAATCCTACTTCCAAGACCTACAGTTCTGCTTTACCACGGCTGATTTTACCACGTCTTGGCAATCCTTGGAAGTTGGCATCATGGCAGGATGCACCATCTCACCCCTGGCCTTTACAATGGCAATGGAGGTCATCATCCGGGCGTCAAAATGGGTAGTGGGTGGGCAGCGGCTTAACTCGGGCACACGCCTTCCTCCCCTCAGAGCCTTTATGGATGACATCACTACTCTGACCACCACTGCTCCATGTACCAGGAAACTGCTCGGAAAGCTGGAGGAGAACATCAGGGCTTGCATGAAGATAAAGCCATCAAAGTCACGCAGCATCTCCATTGTCAAGGGATTGCTCTCTGACTGCAGATTCTTCATTGGAGAGGAGCCCATACCAACAGTGTCTGACCAGCCTGTTAAGAGCCTCAGAAGGTCACAAGATCAGGTACAGCAGCTGCGGAAGGAAATCAGAAGTGGGCTCCAGGCCATTGACAACACTCAGCTGCCTGGAAGATTGAAGGCCTGGTGTTTACAGTTTGGCCTTCTTCCCCGAGTGCTGTGGCCCCTTACCATTTTTGAGGTCCCAATCTCAACAGTGGAGAAGTTGGAAAGAGGAATCACAGGCTACATCAACAAATGGCTTGGAGTGCCTCGATGCCTAACCACCATATGCCTATACGGAGATTGCGCCCTCAAACTGCCCCTCACCAGTCTCATAGAGGAATTCAAGTGTGCTAAAGTAAGACTCCAGATTACACTGAATGAATCTTGTGATGCAATGGTGGGTAATAACGCACCATCCTTGGTGGCAGGCCGCAAATGGAGACCAGCCAGTCCGGTGGAGGATGCAGCAGCCTCTCTCAGACTTGCGGACATAGTGGGGCATGTCCAGCAGGGAAGGGGAGGCCTCGGGCTAACAACTAGGCTGCCAGCCTGGAACACAGCTGCACCCCTCTGGAACGGAGGAAATTGGTGGTGGAGGAAATACATCGGCAGGAGGAAGCAGCAAGGTGGGCCAAGGCAGTCTCACTTGGTAAACAGGGACAGTGGACACGTTGGGAGTGTGGAGAGAAGGAGGATCAGCTGGAAGGAGTTGTGGAGCATGGAAGCGAAGCGAATAAGCTTCATCATCAGGGCTACATACGATGTTCTTCCAACACCTACCAATCTCCATCAGTGGCTGGGTGAAGATCCAGGATGTGCCCTCTGCTCCAGGCCAGCTTCTCACAAGCACATACTGACCGGGTGTAGAGTCAGCCTCACCCAGGGATGTTATACCTGGCGTCATAACCAAGTCCTTAAGATCCTCGCAGCCACCCTGGAAAACAAGCGGACTGCTTCCAACTCCCTACCGCCATCCGCACTCAATCTGCCGCAGATCAACTTTGTCCGTATGGGGGCAAAGGTAGCCAGGTGCAGCCCCTCTTCTATGGAGCATGGTCAGCTTCGAGGGGTCTGTGACTGGAAGATGCTAGTTGATGTTGGTCGGCGGCTTGTTTTTCCTCCAGAGATAGCAATCACCACACTTAGGCCTGATATAGTTCTCTGGTCCCCCTCTCTGAAAAAGGTCTTCATCATTGAACTCACTGTACCCTGGGAGGACTCAGTGGATGAGGCATACGAGCGAAAACAACTACGCTATGCTGAGCTAGCTGCTGAAGCACAATATCGCGGATGGAAAACTGAAGTCCGTCCAGTGGAGGTGGGGTACAGGGGGTTTGTGGCAGTGTCTACCACCAGAATGCTTAGAGACCTGGAAATCAGAAGCCAGAACCTGCGTCAGGCCATCAAAGCAATGTCAGAGGCCACTGAGAGAAGCAGCCAGTGGCTCTGGATAAAGAGACAAGACTCCTGCTGGGCTCCGGCTTGATTGGGTTATTGGGGGGATACGTTGCGGGGACTTGATCACCCCCGTAGGGCCTTCCTCAGCCAAGGATGTCTAGTTATAAGCCTGAGGTGTACTACTGATGATGTGTCCCTCGGATGACCCATCAAGGGGGATGCCCACCTGAAAACTTCACTGTGTTAACTACACTGCCAAGGTCAGGTACATTATCTTAGTATGCGCTTGCACTTAAAGTCCTGTGCTCCCTGAAAACTGTAGAGGATTCCAACACCGGGATGTAACAATCTGCAGTTGCTGTTGTCGGAAAAACACAGGTGCGTTCAATGAAACTGGTAATTTACAGCCTCGTGGTGCATTCAAAGTTGTTGTTAAATGCCCTTTTCCCATCTGGTGGTTGTTTTTGTCATTCAACAGCTATTTACTAGTGATTACATTATTATTAAACATTTAATTTTGACGATATGGCCTTAGCAATAAACAAGCCGTTCTTTAATGTCGCCAACTGTTTAGTACCCTTCTTTTTTTTAACTTTCTTCAAAAGTACCGGTTCAGGCACCGTTAAGGCACCGGTACCATTTTAAAAGTACCGCTTTAGCACCGGTATCCAAACCAAACAATACCCAACCCTAATATTGACTCTAGATTAAAATGTGTGACTAGATTAAATGTATAATAAACAAATAAAAATCTTAAAATCAAGTTCATAAAGTAATTTTCTTTGTATTCATTTGATTCCCAATCAAGATACACTGGTAAGAATTGCTTTCCATTGTTAATATGTACTCAAAAACAGTTCTGAAATGCAAAATAGAATTTTAATCATGTGATAAAACATGCGATTAATCGTGATTAACTATAGAAATTCAACGATTAATCGCGATTAAGAAAATGTAATCGTTTGACAGCCCTAATATATATTCCTCAATTGCTTGGTTTACTTGTTCATCTTTAGGATACATACAAATGTTATAATCATGTTTACACATTCATGTCACATTATATTCATACGTAAATTATGGAGTATCCTCTAATGTCTCCATTATCTTAAGTTATTCTTCATTACAAGCAGTATAGTTTAAGACTTTACTCTGATTTTCTTAAAATAATTAAGCACCATAAGTGGACACCCCTGCCCTGAAGAAAAATATGACAAACTCAGCTTTCCCCAAATGGTGTGGGGCAGTTCAAACTGGAATTGTATGTGGAAATTTTTTTACTGCTTTCATTCTCATGGAAAAGTTGCATTTTTGGGTGCTGAAAGATATCACCAATATTAGCCAGTTTGTCAAAGTCATTATGGATAATACCGTATAGTGAGCAAAATAGAACATAATTACAGTTTAATGACAAAAAACTATTTAAAAAACACAAATTGCTTTTTGTATGTGGTCTTAATGTTTTGTATGGGTAGGTGGTGGGATTTTTATTTTTTATTTTAAATTCAATTTGTTGAATTCTTGAGATTTCTTGAATCTGCAATGCTTACTTTCTCGATAAAAAGTGCTGCTGCAAATACACTGTTAGTCAAACTAGCAATACTTTCCACTTTCATTACAGAAACTTAAACTCCTAGAAGTAACATGACCTCAAGACCAGCTCATTTTGCTTCAGAGAAGCCCTCTGGCCTGGCCGTACCACCACCCCCAGACTGAGACACTTTAATTGGTCTTGGGTGGCTATTTCAAAACAAGAATGCACTGTTTAAAAACAAGCTCAGTGTGACACGGTTTACTTTTTGACATCTTCGAAAAAGTGTTTAAGCCAACAGTGAATTCCATCCATGTGGGCATACAGAGTATGAATCACGGCAATCTGAGCTTATGTAATATTGGGCAGCCGTGATTTTCTACAGTCAGCAGTGATTTCGTTTGTGTGCGATTTAGGTGCCTTGCTCTCAGTTGTGTAGGAAATACTTGTGCTCATCTATCAGTATTTTTATCTTTACTTATAAAAGACCCTTGTTCAACGGTGATATAAGCAGATGTTGAAAGAGATTCCACCATTTACACGACACTGAAAAATTGAAAAATCATCTGCATTACCTACATTTTTTAAAGCTCATCGTAAAGTACTTCAAGTCATACTCCACCAGGAAAGAAACAAAAAAATGTCTCTTTATTCTCACAACTATTCTCCATAAAATTCAACAGAGGCCACCCATTTATGCATCCATCCAGGCGAGGCTAATTAAATCACGATAGAGCGTTGTGCTAGCATTACTAAGCAGCAAAGCCTTAATTCCCTGGCTTTGTATTTGTGAAATCGAAAACAAAACAAGTGTTGCCTGACGATCCAGGTCAATCACAGCTGGACAAGGAGCTGGAAATGTATCTTCTGAAACACAGGTACCTCACAGGAGAGCGGTGTCTGATGCCGTCATATCCCATAAAGAGGGCTTGAGTAATTGAGCATAGTGTTTTTGTTGAAGCTTTCATGATATATATCCCTATTCTGGACTAGTACACTGTCGCTGGGAGAGAGGCTGCAGCCAGATTTAATCTCCAGATAAAAACTATTGTGTTTAAAATGGAACTGTGCGTGCCACTGCTATTCCCTTACCACTTGGCAGTAAACTTGAATGAACCCTGGCTTGAAATCTTCCGCACTCAACGGCTGGAATTATTTGCTGGCTGGCACAAGGCCTGACTTCAATAGATTTCTCCCTACTTCATCTGCAGTTCTTTATCTTCCCAAGGTAGACATGTGGGTGTCTTTGCGAGACCGAGTGCATGTCCATCTACAAGTTTGGTAACAGTGCAGACAAGGCATGTAAATCTGGTTATGTTTATGAATGTGGGATGTGTATGTATGTCGATGCATATTTAAGCATGTATAATTATGTGTCCATGGTTCTGTATAGCCAAAGAACCATGTAGAGATAGATGCAGGTCCCTTCAGTAGATGGTCCACACCTTGCACAGACCATCAATTGGTACTGTAATTATAGAGCTACTGGATCATGACCAGTTCCTTGTATTTTATGTCAACAATAGATCCGATTTTTGGTTCTTATCTACTCGTCCTTTTGACCTTAAAATTTGTTATGTGGAACAATGACATCACTGATATCACATGACAATAAGAGTTGCCGTTATTATCCACCATGTGCTATGCTGATGTTGTGTTTGTTGCACACTTTATGCTAGAACACATACAAGCAACTGGCAGTAGCATTCATTCATTTACTTTGTTTTTTTCCCCTGCAGCTTCAAACCTGGTCGGGACCCAGCTAGGTATATTAAGAAGATTAGTAACACTTAAGTGTGAAGGCTTCATCCGTAATAAATAAATATTTGCTTAAAATAGACAATAAACTGCTATAAAGGCATTATGCCATGCCAAAACCCTATATACACCTATATTCTACATCCATTATGGTGACAGAAATTGCTTAGATTGTTCATAACTCATTCACAGATATGGCAAAATGGATAGAG
Source organism: Sander lucioperca (assembly GCF_008315115.2). NCBI lineage: Eukaryota > Metazoa > Chordata > Actinopteri > Perciformes > Percidae > Sander > Sander lucioperca. Next base: position 33,988,813 of record NC_050182.1, read on the forward strand.
AGATTCTAAGTGATTGGGATACTTAAACCCGCAATAACTGACCTTTTCTGGATATTTGGGGTCAGCGGAGACAAGTTGTGAACACAACAGTAACATATCTTTTAAGTTGATATTGCAAACTTGTTAGCAACCATTTGCTTATGCACACATCCAGCAGTTACAGAGCAACATTAGCATTTATTTTAAGTTGTGTTTCTGGCCACCTGACAAATGTATATTTACTCTCTTTTAGCTCTGTTTTTGATCTCTACCAACTAATGAGGGAAATATCTGTCTCTTTAGCTATTAAATGCTCCTCAATGTTCACAAACTACTGCTAAGTGGCATAACGGGGGTGATCTCCAGAGACTTCAGCCCTGTCCGAACAGGGAAAATGAACACTAAGGTACTGTTATTGACTGTTACTGCTATTTTATTGAGTTTCCATTTAGCAAAATACTCTGAGTGAATTTAATTCCCTCTGAACAGTTATGCAGTGTAGGATATGTCTAGGGCTTTTATACTGTGTAAAAGTACCCATGACAAAAAATACAGTTGAAAAAAAAGTTTAAAACACCATTGAGCCAGTACAGCAGCTGAGCAGACCGATAGCAAAGAGGGCGACTCGGCAGTCCGCTAACTTGTTGCTCTCTCTAATATAACCAATATAAGCTGCTCTGTTTAGGCTACAAAACATGCATGCTGGCTGAAATTCAACCGTGCGGTTTTTGTTGGGATAAAGCTGTAAGCAGAAGGAATATCCGCTAGCTGCTAGGCTAATGTGCAATGGTAAGCACAGAATATGGTACACAAGCAGAGCTTGCAAACTGTGGCTTTTTTGTCGATAACGCGAACGTTGTCAACAAAACACCTTCTATTGCAAATACGTTGTATTGAATTGCATTAGATAAACTGTGAACTGAGTGTATGTAGTGCATTAGAGATGTGTGCTATGTAGAAAAAAGTACAAAAGTTTACGCCATTTTTTCCCCATTCCTCTGGCAAGACAAAGGAACTGAAATCCCTTGTCTGAGAAGAAAATGTATGTGACACTTTGTTGTTCTGTTTGTCCTTGCCTCTTTCTTCCTGTCTGAAATATCAAGACCAGAGATAAGCGGATGCTTTACAATGGATGACTGACATTAGGATAAGTAATGACTAGAAAAAGCAGACACCAACCGTTGTGCACCTGATCCATCTTTTTGGATCTGTGTGTGTGTGTGTGCATGTGTGTGTCTGTGTGTGTGTGTGTGTGTGTGTGTGTGTGTGTGTGTGTGTGTTTGGGTGTGTGTGCGTGCGTGCAAGTGCAAGCAGGGGGTGAGGCGAGGGTTGGAGGATGAGTGTGCTTACCAACACATGTGGGCACAGTGCCGTTCCACTGGGCCAGGGCATTGGGCACGGCCTCACACCTGATGGCGTTGGAGCCGTGCAGCATGTAGCCTGGATTGCATTCAAACAGTACCACCATACCGATGCCAAAGTCGTTCCCTATCCGCTTTCCAAACCGGGGCTCAGGGACCGAGCTACACTGAGAGGCGCTTGTCCGGGGGACAGCTAGGAATAAGAGGGGAGGAAGCGAGCATGAGAGGAAGAAAATCAAAGACAAAGAGTGGTGGGTGGGTGTGATAGAGAGAAAGACAGGGAGGAGGAAAGATGGCAAAACGAAGGAGGCAGAGAGGAATGGTGAAGCCCTTGTGAATCCCCTCACACATCATTAGTCACTCTCGTCTGCTGTGCCAGGATAGGCTTTTCGACTCCACATCATGCTGGTCTGCTTTGCTCAGCCATGCCCAGCCACAGCCAATGGCACTCTACTGAACAGCCCTTTATGTGATGAGTGCAAGGCTAAAGTATCTTTTTTTCAAAAGCTAGCAACCACACTCAATGCACCAAAAAAGTTTGCACATCAAAATTCTGCAAACGTAACAGAAAAAAGCAGCCTTACCTTGGTAGACAAAGTGAAATCCTTTGGCTGTTTCTGTTCCATTTGTGGTAAACTTGAGCGTTATCTTGTTTCCTGAACTCAAAGGGAGTGTCTCGCCTAAATTACAAAATCAAAGGAGACATTATCAACTCTTTCAGAGGATGCTGTTTACACATGTCCACAGATAACAAGTAACTAATAATTGACAAATTATGAACATAAGCTCTGCATGACCTTAACTGTAAATTAATCTGGGCAAATGAGGAAGAATATTGATTCAGTTTTGTGTAACATGTCAATGTGATTTAAATTTACAGTTTAATCTGATCTACATTAAATATCCAATTACTTTGAATGTTTTTACATTATGTCACAGTCTAATCAAGTAGAGTGTGACAACAATTTACAACAGCTGGTTTGCTTTTGTTATTTTAATTGGGATCTCAGGAGTTTATTCAATTGTAATCATAATGTATTATGTATCATGGTGTTTCATTATATCATCATAATACAAATGTACGAATGGAAAAAACCTCTTTATCCTTGGCAGTATTTAGCTAGGACTTCTAGATTTATTATTTGTCTGGGAAAAATAGTTATTTGATTTAAATTGAACTGAGAGATGGATGTGTTGTCTTGCCTGCAGTGCAAAATGCTGTGCTTGACGGAACCATTCATATCTAGGAGCTAGAAGCATACTTAAGACACTACATTTAAGGGTTCCAGTGTTATGTTTTTACCTGAGTGTGATCCATATATGGAGGAGAGAAGGGCTGAATCTGTGGACGATCCGTCATAGATCTCGACCACATCACTGCCCAAAGTCTGGAATACCACAAACTGACCAAACAACACTGCAAAGAAAGGAGCCGGGGGGGGGGGAGAACAGAGGAAATTACAGGTACATCAAAACATTATGGTGGCATACAAAACTTTTATTTCAACATTCAGACCATTCATCACTGTGGCTTTTATTGTCCCTGGAAGGCAATTAATAGGTAAGATGGTGAGAACTGAAATAATTTACTTTCAAGAGTCTGGCTGCTGCTTTGACAACGCGGAAACCTTAAACCAGTAACACGGAGGTTAATGTTGTTTTGACAGGAATACCCCAATTCGCTTGAGAAGTCATGTATCCAATCTAATTTGCATGTCTCTCCCCAGATGGGCACCATGGACACATTTCCACCCAACCAATTACAGTAGTCATTACACTTAAAACTTTAAATAAAAAATGATCATCAGAATGTATTTACTGAAATGCATTTAAAGTGCTAATATTGTGCTTTTTGTTTTTTCCCCGTCCCTTTATTGTGTTATATATCTTTTTGTCCACATTATAGGTTTACAAAGTGAAAAAGCCCAAAGTCCACCCCAAAGGGACTTACCATCTTCCAGAGAAAACACTGTTCACAAACTGCTCCAAACAGCTCTATTGTAGTCCAGCCTTTACTTCCGTGACAAACTTGATCGTGCGTCACTTTGTAACACACGTTATAATGCTCGCCTAGCTGCTAGCGTGGCACTCCCTCATACTCTGCAACTGACAAGCTAGCAGTACTTACTGCACATGTGCGACTCCCAACAAAGATGGTACAGAAGTGAGATGTCTCACTCTACAGCTAAAACAGAGAGCTCAACACACAGGGTGAAAAGAGGAGCTGCAGCAATGTGCAGTACAACAAAAATATGGTGTTTTATGAAAATTAAACCGCATAAACCTATTCTGGTACAACCTCTAAATACAATTATGAACCTGAAAATGAGCATAATATGAGCACTTTAAGATAATTTTGTTATCAATGCAAAATGCGACACATACAAATGCAATGGTACCTAACGGAACCTGACTCTATGTCCATCCAAAACGGAGCATCTCCAGAAGAAAAATAGAACATTATAGTTCTTAATTGTGTTCAGTGCAGTAGTTCTAATGTTTTTAAGGCACATTTACCAGAAGCATCATACATGTTTGGTTTATTTCATTTAGATAAATTACAGATTTCAGATAAATCCTAAATAAACAAAACAGAAAATCAGCCATGTAACATGGCTTTCATGTGACGCTGTGACTCTGCTGATTGTTCGTGCGTCAGTGAGAGATTCTGAGATACAGAGAAAGCGAGGATAAGGTGAACTTCATTTATTTGCCCATCCTTGTCAAGAATTGTGATATGCCAGTAACAGTAGTTAATGTCAATGTGTCTTGCATTTTGGGAATGAAGAAACACTGAAACAATTCTACAAATGTTCGAGAAGAAGCAGGAAAACAACACAAATGTCACGGATGTGCTCTATGTTCTGATTGACAACTTGTTTTGATTTTTTTTTTTTGTGTTGGTGAAACCAGTACTTTGTTAAAGGTGCAATATATAACACTGACAGCTAGTGTTTAAAATAGTTACTGCAGTCCAAATTCAAAATACTCGGAGCGAGTCATATCCCCCGCCCCCTTCTCCCCAGACTCAAAGTACACGGAGGTTGCCAGGTTGAGAACGCAACATCCAACAATGTTGCTAGACGCTAGTCTCACATAGCCAGACATTACTCCACAGCGCAGTGCAGTAGCTGACGTTAGATGCTGGCTATGTTGACAGTCATAAAAGCCCGTGCTCACACAGAGCTCTGTACCCAAATGACAACCATATTTTTAAATCAATTTTCTTTAACTATCCTACTTATTTGAAACAACATTTAATCCCTTATAGATCAACATATAGTCTGAGACATACTGTGTAGCCCTTTTTCTTTGTTCCCAGAATCTCCAAAGAAATTGGACGACGTGCCTTTAAATTTAAAGTGCCATCTGATTGGAATACCTTGCCCACTTCACTTAGATCAATTACTTCATTTGTTTTGTTTAAGACATCTGTCTTTAATTATTTACAATTAACCTGCTCTTGTTTCTAACTTGACATATGATTTTTGTTGATTTATTTATTTATTTTATGAGTTGGCTCCTGTTTGTGCATCTACTTAAATAGCAGCATATTTGGGATGTATGCAAATTTACTGTGTTTTTACTTGTGTGTATATGGGGGAGGGGGGGGATCAGTTGTTGGAGCAGTTAGGTTTGGGAGTGATGTATGTATTTGTGAATGTATTTTGTGTTTTGTATTTACTGTTTACTTGTTTTAAGGACCCCCTCGAAAATGAGATGATTCATCTCAAGGGGTTATCCTACTAATAAATACATCTATTAGCCAGGACCAGTCTGGATCACTTTACTTGCTGTGTCAATTGTTTTTGCGAGTAAATAACTCGAGTACTCTATATAATTCAATGTGAGTACACAAATGTTGAAATGACTGAAAATGCCCCTCCCTAGTAGCCGTGATAAATTAACCTGAAGCCTAATGCTTACCTGTTCAGGAGGAAATTAGCCAACTCTGTGTCCTCTTGGGCTCTAAACTGTCTAATACATCTCCAATATTTACCCGAGTTTGTTATATCTCTGGTCATGCAACTGTTAGAAACACGCCAAGGTTTCAATATTTACCCGAGTTTGTTATATCTTTGGTCATGCAACTGTAACTTTAGGTTGGGTAGAATCTATATCCTTTGATCCCGTTTGTTTGTTTGCTGCTTCCATGGCTGTACTACAGCTGTACCATGCTAGGTTTGCGTTTTTTACATTTATATATCTGGCAACACGGCCCGGCTGTCAAAATGAGCAATTTATACCAACACACAGGCCAAAACACAAACAGACATACATAGAACTTCTGGTAACACTTTATTAAAGCAATGTGCATAAGTCTGACATGACATCGGCCATGAACATCAAGATAAATCCTTTATAAGTCCTTATAAATCTTTATGACTTTTCATTAAGTGTCATTCGGAAAATGATCACACTTTTAATGCAAAGTTGGCATTGTTTGAGATGTTTGTGTTATGGCAACTTGACATTAACAAAAAACAATGTCTGTCATTCATAAAGACTCCTTCACATGTTCATGACAGGTGTCATGTCAGTCTTATGCATACCCCTTCAAATAAAGTGTTACCGAACTGCTTAATGCAAAGATAGTCTAAAATGAAGCAATTTGATTGTAGGGAAACACGTTCTCAAATTTCTCCCTTTTGGTTTCTAATTTTTCTCAAAGGAGAAGGCAGGAGAAGTCATGTACACAGCAGATATGTATGTTACTACAAAAGGCACCCTGCTGATCATGCTGTGTGAACTGCATGGAGAGGGCATCTGGACAATGTCTTTGTAGAGTCTGACCTTTAATTTAATTAAATTCCTTTACTTAATGACATGTCACGTGAGAACAATATTGTTTATTACAAAAGTATTATAATTAAATCTTATCCTGAGTAAAAGAGCAGTGAGGTTAACTACTGAGAACTTATGATAATGAACAGAGAATTACCTAAATAATGTCCTGCATAACTATTTCTAATTAAGAATTCCAGATTATATCAATGTGTACATGCCCTTGAAAATAATCAGATCTTTCTCCAACAATGGACATGGTCGACAGGATCACTACTTCTGTGATACCATGTGTGTTTGTGTCTGTGCAGTCGTGCATGCCAGTGTGCATAAAAGTAGTGAATGTGTGTGCATTACCAATGGAAAATTATAGCCTCAACCTTACCCTCTGGTGCACAGGCATCCTGTGAAAGCTACACATTATTCACTCACTTCTCTTTTATCCTGCGCTCCCTCTTCTGATGGGCGTTTACCGCATTTCCACAATAAGTTTTTTTTTGTGTGTACCATAGGTCTGCGCTTATTAGCTTCTACCGTGTTTTTCCCAAACACCAGCTTAAATCTGTCAACCATCAGGCAACAACAGCCATAGTGTTGGTGGTTAACTGAGGCGATGCACAAGACAGGCTCTTACTAAGGTTTAGGCAAACCTCCATCAGGCCAACACGGTGCCATTCCTGTCATATGGGAAAGCACTCACACCGTGCCCACATCACAGGCACGGAGTTGCTTATGTTTGGCTATGGGTCAGGTATCACAACCATAATGGAATTGGATTTATAAGGTATGACAATAAATCATAAACTACTGTAATTTAACCTTTCCAAGAAAATTAATTCCCAACTGTCTTACTCAGTTTAATGATCCAGTGTGTGGGATGGTTTGAAAGACTATTAGTATGAAATACCATCCTGTTTTTGAAAAGTGGGTTTAATCTGTGAGAAACACCATTCCTAAATAGCAAGATTTCATCTTAAATACTAAAGTATGTGTGGCTTCATCAAGCATTAGCCTTGAAGAATAATTCCGTTAGACAGAAAGAGCAAACACAAATGTTCTTTTTTTTTTTTTTAAATAGTAAAGCTGTTTAAACCAGCAGATGTTTCAAATTTTTGGATATTAGCTATTCTAACTAATAACATTATATAAGTTGCAGTCAACACAACTGAGTTAAATGTGTCATGAAAATAAATAAGTTTTAAACTAGTGAAAGTAGCTGCTCTAACTGGTAAACAGTAATGCAGGCTAACTATAAATTGGGTCATGTTGTGATGAGCAGACGTCTAAAGGCTGAAACTGTTAAATGAAAAGCAAGGCTGTTATGGCCAGTAATAGCTCTCATCAATTGTTCGCAACATTCACATGCCTCAAGGCAAAATACACACCAGGCCCACTGGAAAAAAGGTGTAAAAAAACACTGGTAACAGAGGCAATTGCTAAAGGTAAAAAATGGCAGCATACGTTTGTCCTTCTGGCTATGAATTATGGAGAAGCTTTCTGTCGTCTTCACTTTGTAGCCGGTCGGATCTCCTCTGGATTGTAGCCTCACAGTACAGCACCGTAAAACCATTATATCTGCCACATAGCTAAAACGGACATAGCAAGAGAGAGAATAGGTGGCAGAGTAAGACACAAAAGTGAGAGAGTAAACGCCCCCTAACAGCTACTTTAGGCAATACGCTGACATGGTGATTTGGACTGACCGACCAAATGACAGTGCTGAAGGAGCGAGAAAATGTGGGGTTATGTGTAACAGTTTGTTTTTAAAATAAGGGTGCCTTACTTCTTACTCTGTGTGACATGAAAAGATCCAATACACACAACAGCCAAGAACAAATACACAACCAAAAAATGCATGCAGGTATACACACAAAATAAGGTGTGCTCACACAGAGCAGCACAGGCTGACCGGTTTCTTTATCTGTTGAGTGAGAATGCCTATGGCTGAACCAGGGTCTGTATAAGAGATGATTTTCCCCTTAGGGACAGCTCACTGCTAGGGTATTAGCATACCAACACTGTGCTATGTTGAATAGACTGCTCTCCCCTGCTTAGTGAACTCACACAGACACACACAAACACATGCATACACACTCTCACAGATAGTGTCGCTCGTTTCTGCCTCTAATTCAAAGCCAGCCATGCATGTCTCCAATCTGCTCCTTTGCTGTAATCACGTCCAGATATTAAGTCAATAAATCATTGTAAACTTGTTACCTAATTTATACAGGACTTTGATGAATCTTTTGTCCTCTGGGCCCAGTCATGGTAGTTCAACTTAATGCACTTGAACGATGGACAACATTTTCATGCCTGGATTTTCACCTTGAATTATACCAAAGCAGGTAAGTCGCTTTAATCAGATACCTCTTTTGGTATTAGATTATGAGTTTAGTGCATTCCTATATCTAATACCACTATGCCTGCTTGGCTTAAATGATGAAAAAGCATAATTACAGGTTGATCCTACTCTAATGTGATGGTAATCTAATTCTCCTTCTGTTTAAAAGCAGTCATTTTGAAAAATGTGACAGGAAGCTGTGATGGTTTCTACTATCCTTGGCGGTTTCTGATAGATATTAATGGATTTAGGGGACTTTAAATTATTCATATGATTGAAGCCATCAAGTCAAAACAGTGTAGATCATTTACAGAAAACAAAAGGAGTTTTAAGAAGAGCAGTCGCATACACAAAATTTACTTCATAAGATGTACCTAGCTAGAGTTGCATAAGACATTTTTGCGTCAAAAAAGACTAATTCTTTGAGGCATGGATTCAACAAAGTGATGGTTCCCACTTCACCCAATACACACAGTTCCTGCTGACATTTACCAGTGCATTCACACTGTGAAAATCCCTTTGCCACCACATCTCAAAGGTGCTATATTCTGCTGAGATCTGGGGAAAGTGCACAGAAGTAAAGTAAATTAAGATCACTGCTATGTTCCTGGAACCATTTTGGGATGATGAGTGCTTTGTAACAAAGCTTGTTACAAATATATATCTGGAAAGGTGTAGACTGTGGTGATGAATGGATGCACCTTGTCAGTAACAATGTCTTAGTGCAGTATGTTGTGGGATCTGAATGGTGCTCAGATGGTAGTAAGGGGAGTAACGAGTGCCACGAAAACTCCACACAATTACACTACAATAATAACATGTATCGTATTAAGCTGGCAAGATGAGTCACTGAATTTGGTCCAATTTCTTTGCCTCAATTATTATCCCTGTCTTAATTCTTGAAAATTAAAAAAAGAAGTTTACATTTAGTGCGTTTCTAATAACGTCCATAGTTCTTCCATGGCAGATACGTATATACTAACCAGGAATGCACCCTATGTGAAATTCTGGGCCAAAAGCGTTGTTTATAATAACATTTTTGTCAATGTTTTGTCCTTTTTCTTGTTATTTATTCTCCCTTATGTGCCAGGGAAAGAAAGCTTCATTATAAAAAAAAAATAACAGAATTGTTTAAAAGTAATTCTGCATTTAATTGCACTATCTTTGAATGGAAAAAATTATTTTGTGAAACAAATTAAATGTAAAGGCAAAAGCGATTAGAAACACAAATAGGGCTACCTTTTACCTCTTGTGTTTTTCATACAGAATATAACGTTCTTGTCGCTGATCTTTCTCCAAGGCAGTAATACTCCCACAAGGCTGACATTTTCTTTTATTTATAAACAAATCACACATGCGCACAGCACCCGTTGCCCTCTTACGTCATGCCAGAGTCGTGTCCAGCCAGTGGCTTCTTCTCTGAAGCAGCAGCTGCAGCCTATTCTACTTTTTGGATAATGACCATTTAGCTAGTGCAAAATTGATGCGACACAACAGATAAACATTGGCTACTGCCATCGGTGAATGTCATTTTATTGGCCAACAGTCAACAAGGCTAATATCCAACACGTCCGCATAGCTAAACAACAGACTAGGTCCTTTGCCAATGACATATTTATACAAAATATTTAACGTTCTATTTAATGTTGTGAAACGGTCGCAGTTTTAAACCGTGGTTAACATTGTGAAACTTAACTACTTTAGTTTATGCAACAAAACTACTTGGTCAGATTTAGGTAAAGATCATGGTTTGGGTTACAATTAGTAAGTTTGAGGTGACCGCCTACCAACAAACTAGTGAGGACAGTCTATAATATTGGCCAATACTGATGTTCGGCCAATAAATTGGTGCATCCCTAATACTAACCAATTATATATTACATGTTTATACAGAATCATAATGAGTACTAGAGACCATCTTGCAATGGTATTACACCAGCCGCACATCAAACTGGGCCAAGCCTGCAAGGATAGATGCTTGTTGTTACAGGGTTATTGCACAGGGATTGATCCTGACACTATGGACTGAAGTGTATATTGTTGACTGCACAGCACAGGGTAACTGTTGCTTCGGTTTTTGATTGACTTTCATTTTCTTAAGACAGACGTGTTTCCTATATTTATGTTCACATCAATTGAAATTAGGGGAATAATTTCTGCATCTATTATCAAAGTATTTATTAGTAATACAGTGGAAATTAGTAGAAATGTGACTAATTGGTTAGCATGTTGATTTACGGTGTGTGCCCCTAAATTTTCTGGTTGCGCCCCTAAAATTTTCAGTTGGGGGCCACTGTGCTCCTAGTGAAAAAAGTTAGTCTGGACCCCTGACATATCTGATTGGTTTAATGCTATTGCCTCTCCACTATAAACTATGGCTGCACTTTTCAGTTTAGTTTTCATCTGGCTTCTTTATCATCTCAGCTTTTGGAATGGAGTCTATTCCCTGTCAAAAACAAGGGCATGTGCTGCAGATAGGATCATTACAATACAGCAGGGAAGAGAAATGTCATAATCTTAGAAAGGCTCTTTCAGTCTCCATCTCTCCCCCATCTGCTATTTGGCCCACTTGTGTGCTGTATGTAGTTGATGGATTATCAGAAAACTCATGTAAAAGAATTCCACAATGCAAGGTTTAGAATAGATCCTCCTGTGTGTATTATCTTGCATATACATACACTGGTTGCAAGAGAGCAATACAGTTTAGTTTTATCTCTTTAAAGAGGTGTTACTGACGTTCATTATGTTTAAATGCCTACCAGCATTTATGAATGTATGTCTAAGCAACCACATAGATGCTTTGAGACACGAGTCCTTTTTGTCACATGCATGAGTCTGTTGCCTTTGACCTGTACAAACCAATCTTCTCCTGGATTGCCTTTGGGTTATACTTATGAGTAGTATTACTTCTAGTCACAGGTATGGGAGCACATATACGATCACTGTTCTCACAACAAGACAGATCAATAGGGTTTTATCATGCAGTCAGTGGTAAAATTATTCTACGTAGCACATAGAATAAAAACAAGTGGATGACCAAAGATATATCAAATCTCATATATTTATTTATTACCATTACAATGACAAAATGAGTCTGCAGCAAATGTAATGGATAGATAAATTATTTTCCTCAGTCTATGGCTTTAAAAGCAAGTCTGCAAAACATACAGTATATTTGCCTCAGATGTCAATATTAATAACTACCTACTCAACAGGCTAACAACTCACCAATGCCAGATGACTGCCAGCTTGTTACACACGACACGTCAGCAGATACTGGTATTAAATAACTACTTTTCTCCACGTTCACACATGAAATTATACTTCAATATTTGAAGTTAATTATTTAAAGTTTAATCCCACTGACACATTAGGCAAAAATAGAAAAAGAGCCTATGGTCAGATATGTAATCTGACCATAGGCTCTTTTTCTATTTTTGCATGTAGTACATCACTGTAATCCATCTGAAACTACACAGTATATGATCCACAAGCAATACAAAACAAGGCAAGGAATCACACTGTTCTGCGGAAATGCGATTAAATATTTAAGGTAACATTAAACGGTTACACGCATTAGTGGCATTACATTTAGAATTGTGTTCCTTTTTATTTAGGTATGGCTAAAACCCAACAAAACCTTGCCAGTACATTCATTCTCGGTGGTGATAAAGCACTTTTGGTGGAGTATTTATCTAAAGTATAAAAGAGTATGCGATAAAAGGCTCTGGTTCTCATGTATTATGTGGAAGCTAATCAGTGAACACTGACTGCCTCTGAAGGGCCTCTCTCTCTCTCCCTCTGCCTCAAAGGTCTTAAACAGTCAAGCTTAAGTCAGCCCTCCAACTTCAATTATCCAGAAAAGTGTTTTCATCACAGTTTTGTGCTTCTTTATCAATTTGCCATCAAGATGTGACAGAGATACCTGCATCATCTGTACATCCATCTTATTCAGCCTCTCACCCTCTTTCTCTCCCTACCTTCCTCCATTCGGTGCCCATGTTAAACATCCTTGACATTTTCACGCAAAGGCACAGGGAACCACTTATTTGAATTGCTTATATGCCCACATTTTTTAATTTCCACATACATTATACATATTTTTTTTCACAACGTTCCCAAAGGACTTGCGGCGTCTGAGCCTTTATTTCACAGGTCGCTCTCATGCTACGTTTACACGTGGCCGGCTATTTTCATAAACGGACATTTCAACCTCTCCGTTTTCAAAAATAACATCGTGCCCAGCTGTCAGTTTTCAGAAAAGTGTTCGTTTACACGTACCCGGGTATATATGCCGTCAAGAGCATGCCAAACCTGTAGGTGGCAGTGTAACGACAAGCTCAAGCCCACGTTAGCCAATCAGAATCACGAAAATAGCAACAACAGCAACGAATCACTTCCTCTTTCTTCTCTTCCTCGGCTGCCTAAACCTCCGTTTGTCTCAGTTTACATGCAAACGTGCAAACAAAGTTTTCCAAAATCTCCACTCTGGCCGGAGTTCTTAGAAAGAATCGTTTTCAGAGGCGAATTCTCCGTTTGCGTGTAAACAAAGGGCACAAATGAAGGGAAATGTCTTTCAAAATAACCATGTACGTGTAAACGGGGTGTCAGTGTCCCTTAATGGCAGCAGTCTGAGTCGTTAGCTGATTACAAACATCAGAGACCACAAACACATCACAAAACACACAAACATGGCCACTGATTAGTAAGCATGACGCAGCATTTTTGCCAAGACAGTCAAATTGCAACTACAGACAGTAATATGTTGTTCGCTTGCCACTGCTGTGCCACTGTTGTAAGGCCTACAACTTTCATACAATATGGCTATTATTCAACTTTTAAATATATATATGAATTAAAACAATTATTTACGTATTTCTTACAACTTCACCTTCTTCTTACACATTTTAACCAGCAATCCAGTTTAGCTTTCACATTAGCTTTTCAAAAAAACTTTAATTATTCCACATCTTTTTTACATTAGTGTTGTTATTCACCTTATCAATGAAATTCATCCCAGTTAAAACAATTCCTACTTTCCCAACTATTCTCACTACTTCAACTTCTTCTTACAGATTTAAGCTATTAATCCAGTTTAGCTTTAGCAATTTAGCTATTCAGCATTCACACGCATTTTCTGCAGAAAACGCATTTTCTAGTTTACACTGATGTCCTGATTTCCATTTGCTTACTTCTTCTGTACACTGGTTATGTGTTAATTATTTTATCTGCTATAACCACAATATGTTTGTAATTGGAGAGTTACATTTAACAAAAACATTTTTGGTCAGTCAAGCTACATGGCCATGATGACAGCAGATTAAATAGGTGGGAAACCGAAGTATAAGGTAAACTATCATTGGGTCATGCTGTGAAAAGCAATTGCTCAGGACACAGCTAATGTTACTGGAATGAAATGCAAGCCCATTTTTGCCCAAAGTCACTGCATTAGCTACACATGCCCTAAGGCAAAATATGCACAACGACCACATAAGGTGTTAAAGACAATCACAGCACAGGCAGCAGCAAAAGGTAAGGAAAATGGCAGCATATGTTTGTCCTTCTGGCTATGAATTATGGAAGAGCTACATGTGGTCTTTGCTTTGTGGCAGAACAGGCCTTCTAAGATTCTGGGCTGTGACAGCATACACAAGCCTCATTTACAGAAACCAGAGGGATTGCATGACATCACAGACATATAATTTTAATGACCCATTATCACAGTGAAATTGCATCAGCTCTTTTGGCAGCGAGTATGCGGCTGCACCTTGGCACAAGCTGCATCCAGTACATTAGGCTTCTATCTTGGGTAGAAACTACCCGCTGTGGATTGAAAGCTGTAAGTATTGGTCACCTCAAGGGAGAAGAGAGAGGAGGAAGAGGACAAGGATATGTAACCAGCTACTTTTACTTCCAGTTTTAGCTTTTTGCTTTTTTATTTGCTTGGGTCTTTATTATCTCTTTTACTTGCTGAGTTTTGAAATTGTGTACAGTACTCTTCAGTGGTGTATCTGACAACTAGCACAAGCCATTGCACTCGCACAATGGGTACACAGAATCCCATCAACTTGAAAACCACTGGTTGTCAAATCCAGTCAATCAAGTGAGTGCTCGGCACACTCAAATTACACATCCACAGACGTGTGTATCTGTTGAGCCCCATATCAAAACACACATTCTACATCAAGGTGGGGCCAGAACAGAGTTCACAGTTCATACGAGGTTAATCACACTGAGGGTAGTGTATATACTGTAAGCTGACACAGACAGACAAGGTAATGCTTTTTGTCTGGGATGTAGCAAGTCATGTTACTACTGGGACCTTGAATTTCCCCTTGGGGATCAATACAGTATCTATCTATCTACCTACCTACCTACCTACCTACCTACCTGCCTGCCTGCCTGCCTACCTGCCTGCCTGCCTGCCTGCCAGCCAGCCAGCGTGGCCCCAGGCATAACTTCTTACTCTCCAGCGAACATCACTGATGAGTCAACAATCAGCCCCCGGGAGTCAACGTTTCTATGATCGCTCTCAGCAGCACTCCGTTTCTCTCTCCCTCTTCTCATTCCCTGTCTCGCTCATTATAACTCTCTCACTTATTATCACTCTCCATCTAACGTGTTCTCTCTGAGCCTTTCACATTCAACCAAGATCTATGTGCCTCTTTCTCATAGTTAGACTCACTCCCTTTACCTCTTGCAGTCTCCCCGGTCTCTCTCCACTCATTCTGTGTCCATCTTGTTACAGCCGAGATTTATTACTGCAATCTGTCAGTGCTCCCGTCTCGCCTCCTGACACATTTTGTGGCAACCAATATGCATATGTTGTTGTTAGTATTATACAGACACATACACTGGAGCTATAAAAAGCCTCGGGCAGATAAACAGAGGTGACTGAATGTTGTGTCTATAAAATCAAATTTACCAATGACTCATTATGAGCATCCTTCCAGTTAGAGACTACCATAGGATGAAATGCAACTTTTGCAAAGTTAACCACAATTAAAAAACATGGTTTTATAATAGTTATTCTTTCTTCTCCATAACCTTGTTAAAGTTAGTTTATGTAGTGTATATCGTGGTACTCGTGGGAGTGTTGCAAGAAGAGCCTTAGGATTTAGCTTCTATTTTCACCTTCAGTCATGAAAATGGGTTCTGACAATCATCTCAATTTTAATGAGATTTTTAGATCCACAGTTGATTTTCAAAGGTTATCTACAAAGTTGATGATAGTTGGAGCGAATGTAGCTATATCTCATTGGGGATATACGATGCACGATCCAATTCAAAACAAAAAAGCACATACTACCTTGCAAAAGGAAAAATATACATATACAAGAAATACCATGGAGGGCCCTGCTAATTGGAAGAATTTGTCTCACCTCTGAAGCCATCAAACATTCAGAAAAGAGGCTGCACCGAACAAACAAATCCTGAGGCGAAATACAAACTATACAAACTTAGGCTGAAAAAAAAAAAATCAATGTACCAATTTACCTTTACCGGTTTGGCATTTTTGTCAAAGTGTATCCACATATTTCTTTTTTCCATTTGTACAAGTGCACATAATGGAGTGTTATCTTGTCAAAATATCTCAACTGTCAATCGCCCTGTTTTTATGTTAAAAAAAAAAAAAAAGAAAAAAAAAAAAAAGCCATGCACCCGTGGAAGTGTAGGACAAAAAAAGTTACACGCTAGCCAACGGACTTGTTGTAAACAAGAGTGGATTCCTGTGGGGCAGTGTATGTCTGTATGTTTACAAGCAGTGCCCAAGGCAAATGTCGAGTGCCATGAATAATTCATCTCTTTAAAAAAGAAGCAGAATTATTTGAAATATGACTACAACCATCATTTCTGACAGAATAATTAAACATAAAAGGGCAAGACAGATGCACATTGTACCTTAACGACATTTGAATGGTCAAAGTAAAATAAGATATGCACAGCGCATAATTACAAGTGCTGAGCAACCAAGAAATGGTGGCTCACAAATGAATGAAGAGCCTTTTTAGTGACTATACTCACAGTGTGCTTTAAGCACTGATGTCTACTGCCAGCTATTTTTTTTTATTGTCATTTTTATGATCATCAACTGGAATACAGTGCATAAATGCCTCTATGAACATGTATGCGCAGGATAAAAGTAGAAACCAGGTAACCACATTGGAAATATGTCATGCAGAACGAGCATGTCCTATGCACAAACTAAAATGTATTTGTATGACTGAGGTGATGCTTCAGGCATAATTGAACTAGATTACACTGTGGCATATTATGATATTGTGGATGGATACTTGCATACATTATGTTAGTATATCAGGTGCAAAATGTGCCATGCCAAAATGTGGTCCAAAGGAACAGGTTTGTTTAATCCGTCAGTCAGAAACCATGACAGCTTGAATAGAATACAGTACATCTATACAAACCATACTATGACACCATATCCGCCAACATCAAACACATGTATAAATAAACATACAAAACTTGTTCAGCTGTCACACTCCTTTGCACTGACAACCTGTCAGAGAACCGTAATGGTCCCATGGCATGAAAATTTCACTTTATGAGGTTTTTTAACATTAATGTGAGTTCCCCCAGCCTGCCTATGGTCCCCCAGTGACTAGAAATGGCGATAGGTGTAAACCGAGCCCTGGGTATCCTGCTCTGCCTTTGAGAAAATGAAAGCTCAGATGGGCCGATCTGGAATCTTCCCTTTATGACGTCATAAGGAGAAAGGTTACCTCCCCTTTCTCTGCTTTGCCCGCCCAGAGAATTTGGCCCGAAATGAGAGAATGAGAGAGACATCATGGCTTGAAAACAAGCAAAGCATGGCAGTTGGTCAAGGCCACACCCCCACCCTCAACCTTGCCCCCCCTCTCCTCCTCAATAGCATTTAAAGCTACAGACACAGAAATGGCACATCCTAAGTAAAGCTCATTGTGGGACTGGCTCTAGTGGCTGTAATTCTGCACCAAGGGTGAATTTCGGGAAAGAGACTTCAGATACAGTATGAGGGGACCACTAAGGCCTATATAAAAGCAGCATGACATAGGACCTTTAATAACACACAGTGTAAACCTGAGCTCTTAGAAAAACTCCAGCACAAAACAGAAAAAAACAAAAGAAGGAATGTAGCTGATGATGTCATCAGTATTAGTCATTTGTATGCATGCAAAAATCTTGTAGTTAAAAAAAAAATAAAGTCTGCAGTAATAAAGGACTTGCAGAGCTTGACAGTAACAGCTTCCCCAGACAACAAGATCTGAACCACTATCAACCATTGGATTCCATCTGGTTGCCCCTGTTGGCAATCAGTTTTTACGGTTATTTAAAAAAAAAAAAAAAAAACAAGAATGCTGACTTCATTGGCTTGGTGTAAAAGGAAAAGAATAGTGCTACACTCTATTGTCATTACATTTCTTTTTCACAACCTGTGATCCAGTTATATTATCTGTGAGATAACTGGCAAGATTTGGGAAGATGGCAACATTGCACATTGTAATACGAGTTATCCTTAAAAGACTTGTCAACAGTGTTTATTATTTACTCAAATATGAAGAACACTTTCCAGCCCTGCCTTGTTTGCTGCATATCCACATATAATATAGTTGTGATATACCTGCTAAAGTACAGATCTGAATGGGCTAACAGGAGGCAATTTCCCTACTGCATTTAACTCACTAGTACAGAGCCCGTTAAAATGTGGAACGGGCGATTGCTTGGCCTGTGGTATTGCTGCTTGTAGAATTCTTCAAAACCAAATTGTACCCCAAAATTACTTACAGAAGGACCCCAAACCACTTACTCCACCGTATAGCCTACTACTGACTTACAGTGTAGGCTACGTCTACATCAGAGGAAGACATTGTAGGCCAACCTACTACTGTATTTACCTGACAGAGAATGGGGCAGATTCAGAATGTAATCACAAAATATCACAATGACAATGTGGAGTAATCAGACATTAGCGTCATGGACTCATGGCAGTGCGCTACCCACCTGGCCCGTTATGATCATGATTATGATGATAATCAGCACATATCTGCGTTCACCAACCACCAGAACTGGACCGTTTGTGTGTGTGTGTGTGTGTGTGTGTGTGTGTGTGTGTGCGGGGAGAGAGAGAGAGAGAGAGAGAGAGAGAGAGAGAGAGAGAGAGAGAGAGAGTTGTCTCGTGTCGTATGATCGTTAACGAATGTAACACATCAGCAGAGGTGTTAATTTCCATACAGCTGTATGGAAATTAACACCTCTGCTGATGTGTTAAACGTAGGTTTAGTGGCTTGACGATTAACGGTGAAGTATGGATTTGATTCGCGGGGGTATTTTGGCGAAGGTAATGTTATTAGTGTTGTAAGTTAGCAGTAGACTTAATTAACCCAACCCAGGGTGAGTCTGATGAAAACTGCTGTGTCTGCCCGGTTCAACTCTGAGATTTTCTCACATTGCACAGCGCTGTGAAGGAATAATCTCCGAGATTACGTTATGTTCTGCCAGCTAGCTTACAACAATTTAATACAATAGCAGGAGAAGAGTCAAAGGCCCTTAACGTCATTAAATTCGGCAATTGTCGTTTGTTTATTCAAAGTCAAAGACAGTCCAAAGTAGTGCTACTTTGCACATTTTTGTGGGTCTGCTGCTTTCTTCGTCCCTCTCTGTCTCTGGTCCTGCGCTGAGCTCAGTGTGAGTGGCCAGGAGCTAGAGCGGCAAAAGCCAATGCGTGCTTCTTTTACCGATGATATCTTTTGCATTTCTAATCCAAACAACGTCACACTTGGCACTGCACTTACTCGTCCCCGCAGCAAGACACCTGTCAAGATTGAAATCCACCGGACTAACGGTTCTAGAGATATGCGCATAACACACAGATAGACAGACGTTCCTGCAATTTATAGATAGATTATACTTGAAGCTACTTTGTAAATATGCAATTTAAAATAAAAAAAACATGTCTATCACTGTTAATTCTATTGTTTCATTGTTGGTGACACTAAACCACTTGTTTTTTAGTGAAATCAATCTTATGACTATCAACAATTCAAACAGCTTTCATTCTGCCAACAGCTGATGGCTGGTTGCCACTCTGGCAACCATAACTCAAACGTGATGGCAGGCGCTGTGTTGGCACTGACATCAATTATTCTAATAATAATCATTAAGAACACATGATACATTTTTTCAAATGTACTACTTCCAACTCTTAACCTGTTTAGTGTCCTACAGTGTGCTTGTAACACATTTCAAATATTAAGAACCATTTTACAATACATATATTTATACCAAGGACTGCCCTTGTAGCTACACCTAGACAGCAAAAGACATGCAACCCCCCTCCCAACTCAGGTGTAAAACCCTCAGGTCATTGGACCAGACTCATAAGATGATATTTCCCACTGACCTTTTACTGCCAGTTCAACGTGGTTGACATACTGTAATGTCTCTAAGGCTTATGGTATGCTATCGGTTATATAAGGGACAGACTAGAACACACGTTTGATACTCTACCCTAGGTGCTTACAAATTTCAATTACTTGTATACTAGACGCTGAAATGTGATTCCTGCTATCACACTGCCTATAGGCTATACTCCGCTGCCAAGCAGCTACAGAGAAAACAGAATTTATCTCCATACGGTTTTATCTGGAGGTTAAAAACACTAAAATGCTGGACTCTACATACATTACTTGTCCTTATTTTTTTTAATGTAATTTAACTCAATCATTAAGGCTATGTTTAGACGGAAATGATCTGAAGAGAAAACGCAAAAGTGGCATTGTGTTCTCACTTTTTATTCCACGTTTAGACGAGCATTATGGGGGGGGAAATGTGCATATGGTGACGCAAGTAGAGTAGAGTTGTTGTCCCAACAGTTTAAATTTACTCTACCCAAGCTGTGAATTCCAGTTGCTTTGTGTTAGACTACTACCCAGAACCATGCCACAGCGGCCTTGTTCACAATCAGTGGGACTTTTCAATGGCCTCTGTGCCTACACTCCCTGGAATAAAATCGTCAGCCCAGGTGGGAATGTTGTTTGCCGACTTGCACACTCCATTAAGCTTTTGCAGGCAGTTTAAGCAAAGGCATTTATATGCAGTATATTATAAATAAAAAAAAAGACCTGTGGGACTCCATGAGCAGTGGGAGATGGCAACAGAGGATGTGAACTGTCAGGCTGGATCATCGCACACTAATCTGTGTTTCATAAGCACAAGGCTTTACAGAATAAAAACCTCTTCCTACGATTTCTGCAGCTCTTTATGACTAACATGGAATATTGAGCAGAAGCACATCAAGGTCTTCCGGAGCTCTTTGCTGATTTATGTATATACAAAGACGCTTGTATAAACCAGTGAATTTGCTTGCTCCATCTACTGCCCACAGCCCTTCGCTGCTTGTCCTTCCTCTCCATCCTATGGTAGAGAGCATCTGAGTTGTCAACACAATCAATTTGTGTTTGCCTTGATCTTATTCTACTTTAATGCCTCTTGCTATTTTTCAGGTTGCGTTTCAAGTCATACATAAGAGTGGAAAACAGCCAGCAGCTGCCCCCTAACAGTATATTGGTATGGAATGCTAACGTGTATGTATTGATTAAATGTTATTTCATTAGACATGCACCACTGTGAGGAACAGCAATAGCCTTCACTGCCCTTTGTCTATTCATAGTGTAACCATTGGCTTGGTTCATTGTCAATTCAGTTGTTACATATGAAGCATTTATACAGGGATTGAATATTAATCAAGCAGCAGACAAGCATTTATCTGAGTGCCAATGGCCTGTAACCATCAAACGTACTGATCCAAACTAACAAAACACTGAAATCCATGAAAAAAAAATTAAGTGCAACAGGGAAATGAATTATGCAAGTCTGAACATTTTGTTTGGTAGTACTCTTGTCCATCATCAGCTTTGAGAATAAGCCTCCATTTCTTCATAGACTGTGCTCTATCATCATCATTAACTAATAATAGATAATTATCTTAGCCTCCTCCCCTCACTTCATCTTTGAAGTAAAAATATTTCTGAAAGCAATTGAACAGACTATATGTAATTAAAAAATTAAAAAGAAATCTGCAACTCTGTGAAAATATTGCTTGACATGCTTACCAAAGTCCCCAGGGACGAAGATGTCATAGACACAGCTCTGGCCTCTGGTGTAATTATGAGGGTAGTTTGGAGACAGCACAGTTCCCTCTGAACCTGTGAAGTGCCCGCCACAGGGAGCTGTGGGGACAGGAAGGCAGGCAACAAAAAAAACACAGTTACCAAATGTGAAACAACCAGCTTACAATACCTGAGGAAATTTGGCAAATAAAATGCAATCAGCAAATCCATGTTAGCTGGCACAAGTGCACAGGTAAGCAGTTCATATCACAAAATGAGATGAAAAGCCACCTTTGAACTTTCAGCTGCTGACTCATTTTGGCCAACATACCAAAATAATTTGACACTCAACACTTTGGGGACATTTTCAAAAGGAAAGTGAGCTATAAAAGGTTAGAAAAGGAAGTCAGGTGTGTTTACAGGGCTAAAACCTAAAAAAAAAGCCTTCAAAACAAGTAAAAAACACTATCAATCAACAAAACACACAATCACAAAAGTTCCACATGCCTTGACTTCATTCAGCCCATTTTGCCCAGCAGCATGTTTTGAGAAACTTGGATTTAACTTTTCAGCTGAAACAGGTTTTCAGTCAGCAGTGTAAATAAGTCAAGTTGCTCTTGTTTTAAAGTTCCTGGATAAGTATTTACAATCTTAATTGGTTGAAACATTAGAAAAGACTATCCATTCATGTTAGGGTTATGCATTAAGTGCTACTAAGCCACAGAAAGGTATGATGACTCCATCCACAAGGGGGGAAGCAACACCTGTCTTTGAAAACTATTGGCTCCAAACCAAAATCTTACCCTTGAATACTTTTACTTGCACCATCACCATAGTGTAGGCTGATATTCAACTGGCGACCAGTAGGGTTGGGCGGTAATACGGTATACCGCGGGGTCTTGAAAATAGCAACGGTATCAGTTTCAATACCGTCATTAAAAAAAATACAATGCACTTATCAGAGCATGTGAGCGGAGTGGAGCGGGAGCAGGTGGGGAGCGGGAGCGAGCGGGGAGCGGGGAGCGGGGAGCGGGAGCGAGCGGGGAGCGGGAGCGAGCGGGGAGCGGGAGCGGGGAGCGGGAGCGGGCGGGTCTTAGACAAAGCGCAGAGCGGCATTTTTAAAAGGACGGAGCGTCGCTCTATTTCCCGCTCCAATTTCGTGCCGCTCACACCACGAGTCTGAAGCATGCTCAGTCAAGCCTTACCCAGAATCCATCTGTCTTGCACTGTCATCAACAGACTATTTCCATTCAAAACTCGGCTCAATAATGGAATAGATTTTTTCCTTTTTTGGAGCAAGCGGGGAGCGATTTGAGTGGAGCGCGAAGCAAACTGCGTTGAGCGCTGAGCGATAATGAGCGGAGCGGCCTGATGTAGCTTTGAGCGGGGGAGCGGAGGGGTGAACAGTTCCGTGAGCGATGAGCTGAGATTCTCACCGCTCCACTCCGCTCATATGCTCTGGCACTTATATAGGAGACAAGGATTAAATATTAAATATCATTTATGTAATTATGTGTGGTTGTCATCACGTGACAGTGTGGAGGAGAAAGTATTTTTTTTGTAAGTTATGTTATTATTGTTTCAGTATTAGTGTTTGGTATTTAGTTTCTGAACGGTGCACAAGCCAACAGTTTGGTGACGCCGTCTGAGCCTTACGTCATAATTTTTAATTAGTCACGGTAATACCGTATACCGCGGTAAAATAGGGAGGAGGTTTGACGGTATCCAAATTTGGATACCGCCCAACCGTAGCGACCAGGTTCATCAATATAAGCTGTGGTCTGTTCTGCACCTGCGTCACATCTCAGAGTCCTATCTTAAGCTGTTAATGATGTACCTAATTTGCTAAGAGGCCCTCTAACACAGTTGCCTCAGACCTCTTGGTCCAAGCCATCAGGTGGGGGAGCCTCGACTGTAAACAAACACACACTCATTTGTCAGAGGAAAGCTGTCACCAGCTGCTCTGAACACCCTGTGGCCCACACAATGCATATGTCAATGCTGTTTCATCGAGCAGCAAGATGAACAAAAGTGAACAGAGGCACTAATGTAGAAAAATGGATCAGCAATTTATCCGCATTTGGTTGTTGGGAGTAGCAAGAGGCATGTAATCAAATATATGTGATGACGGCAAGTGGGACTGAGGCTATGTTTAGACGAAAACGATCTGAAGAGAAAACGCAAAAGTGGCGTTGCGTTCTCACTTTTTATTCCGCGTTTAGTTGAGCGTTTTGGGGGGGAACACACACACAGCACACACATGCCACACACACACACACACGCCACACACACAGTGCGTTTTTACCCTTTAGACGGGAACGCGACGGTGGATTTTAAGATTTCGGTTTTTAAGATTTCCACTCTGGAGGGTGGTTTCACTTTTCTGCATTTTTAATTCCCAAAAACGCCGTCGCCGTCTAAACGAAAGGCACATCTGATAAAATATTTTTACGTTTTCACCCACGAGCGTATTTGTGTAAACAGGGCCTGATTCAAGCTGATTTGTCAGACAGAATAGGAGCCATGGTCTGGTGCTGGGTGAGAATGCTGCTGGTGGGAATGAGGGCACACTGTACTGTCAATCCACAGCAGGTGAGAGCAGCACTACGGAAAGGAAGGGATTCTCAAGATATGCTTTAATGGTTCCATTCTGACAGGTGAGTGTAGTGCTAAGAAAAAGTGGGCACACTGTAAACCTCCAAAAATATTTTGTGTTCTGCAAAAAAGACTGATGGGTAGGAATAACCTAAATCCCCAGAATAAAAAGGTAAGTTATTATCTATACATATGATGATATTGGGAATCAGGTTGCCATTCAAGCTGTCCATGTATTAGGTTTCATTTCCAAAGAACTCACAATTATCTTTAATATCCAAACTCTAACAAAATGTTTAAACATGTATATGATATAACATATAGTATGCAGCCTTTTTTTAAACGTGAGATTGCTGTATCATTACACACAGAAAGGCAGCTGCAAATACAGAGGTTCTAATGTTTTAACATTTTAACTGGTCTGAAGGATATTGACCAAGCCCTGCAATCATCTTTATTTAGACAGACATGGGTGCTAATGGAACCTAATCTAATCTGCTAAATGTATTGGTTGAGATGCTACAATGTGGACAGTCAGTGGATTCAGTGGAAATGTAAAATATGACAGACAAATTTTAACTGATCAGGGTTACAATTAGAGCCGAACCACTGCCGATCCCTTCAATTTGGTTATTAACAAACTGTGACCAAGATATCTATTGAGTACTCTATACATATTTTTGACATATCCGTACTGCAATTTCTTGTCACTTATCAGTTGGTATATATACCTATAAAGATATCTCTGAGTTAGGATAATATCAACCAATAATCCCATCCTGCAAATGTATTGGCCTGACTCTAGTTACGCAAGTAATCCAGTCTAAAATGTACATCTTGGATTTAATTCATTTTACATAAAATTGTTAAGCAGATATACATTTTAGCATGTGTATGTATTAAAATGTGGGTTCTGCTGTCCACAATACAATTCAACACCAAATAATGCAATAAGAATCAGTCTTGTTGGCAATTACTGACTTTTTAAAGTAAACTGCAGGTTTTGCTTCTTTGGGGAAAGACTATCAACTTCAGTTAATTGCTAAATAATGTGAAGGGACAGGAGCTGGCCATATGTTGGGGCAGCTGAACCCATTAGATTTAGCCTTTAGACTGTTAAGTCATCAGTTCAAATTTGGTCTCAAAGTGAAAATACTAAATGGAGAGATGCTGATGGACCCTTTAGTAAAGCACATAACTTCAGGGCTGTTCAGTGAAGTTGCACAGGTGCCAACTGTAAAAGTAATGAATAGCTCCCTGGTGTGAGAGTGGGTGCCACTGTTCCCCACTGCTGCAAATGAGAACTTAATTCTAATTCAACCGTGGCAGATCAGATACTTTGAGGAGTATTAAAAATGGTGTAATGCTACTTGAGGGAGGAGCGCTGGGTAGTTATCTTGAAAATCCTCACATCTTTTCTCACTTCTCTCCTTGACACTGGGATCACTGCGATACTGAAAAGCTCTAGGAAATGCCTTCCACTGTAGATTTGGCTGTGAATAATAAACAATCTATATTTGGTATGTTATTTTCTTTGCAACACAATGAAATTGTAAAACTATAAAATTCCCCCAACAGATTCATGAGTTTGCTTCAATTACTGTTAGTTTTAAACTCAAACTAATTCTACAGACCAGGTAAAAACTTTACACCAAACTGTGGCTTTTATATTTCTTTCTATTTTCTATTTTAATAAAAGATAATAAAATACTTGGTGGTGAAGACATTTCTTTCTCTTTACCACAAAGGTTGCCTCACTTCTGTGAAGTCAGTGCCTTGTATACCATGCATGTATTTACATTGCTTTTGTTCACCAACCATTTCTTTCAAGCTAATATTACTCTTCTTAGATTAATTGCAATGTAATCAGAAAGAGAGTTCAGCTGTTGGAAACTATTTTGTAAGTAATTTTGCGTCATCTGGCCGATATCAGCGGAACTCCATGACGCGTCACCGGCGGATCTCAGCAGACCTCCACTGGTCGGAGCTCCATGCACTGGCATCGTGGAGGGAAGCCAAACAACGTTCTTCTAACATACTGCCCACACTGCCATGATACAGAGCTGAATTTAAATCAGCAAAATATCTCTTTAAGCCTTTTTAAACCTTTATTGTCTAATGTTTAAAGTTATAGTATTAGGAAACTTGATATCCAGATCTAAAATGTGTATTATTTAATATAATGTACATTTTGGGGGTAACACTCAATTGAATAAAATGTTATTTGTAGTGTCAAATCATAACAGAAATTATCTCAGGACACTTTACAGATAGAAAAGGTCTAGACTACCCAACATAATTTATAGAGACCCAACAATTCCCCTAAGAGCATGCATTTGGTGCGACAGCAGCAAAGAAAAACTTATTTTTAACAGGCAGAAACCTCGAACAAAACCTGGCTCTAGGTGAGCGGCCATCTGCTTCGACTGGCTAGGGAAGGAGGGGGAGGGAGAAACTACAATAATAGCCAACTACTGTATAATAGTATAGAAATAAGTCTCAAAATATTAAAGCAGTGGTTATAATTGAATGACATGATGAACATGACAATTCTAGTAACAAAGATAATACAACTATGACTAACAATAATAGTAAGGAATCAAGCAGGATCAGCAGCAATCTGGGTGTCACCACAAGTTATAAAATACACACACACACACACACACACACACACACACACACTTTTGCCATGCTTTGGGACATTGAGGGCCAAACGTACTAACGCTTTTGTGCCCACTTCAGGCGTATTTGTTGCGCAACATGCGCGTAAAAGCCAGGCGAGGTATGTACAAACAGGCTGTACTGAGGTAAAAGCGCAGACTGCCTGTCGCGGGAACTGAAAATGGCAAATTGCGCTTATCCGTGTCATGCATATGCATTCGCGGGAGGGTCAAGGGGAAAGTGGGAGTTTCCCATAAAGAGATGGGGGGGAAGCATAAAGTGCGCCTAATTATGTATTCCGCGGTATGTACAAGAAACACCCGTGGCAGCACGCCTCTATTTTGCAGTGAAAATTCTCCACCTCTTAAAAGCAGGTGTAAACCAGCCGCAAGAGGGTTTCCTCGCATATGCCTCCTGGTGAAATGGCAGCAGTAATCCGAGCAAGACGGAGACATAGGCCAAGGAGACGAGCTGAAAGGATTTTTGCCACAAGGATCACACTTTTTCAGTTGAGTGAACACAAAATCATTAAGCGTTACAAATTAAGCAGCCATGCAATATTACAGTTACTGGAAGAAATCAAAGATGACACTGAATCTCCGACTCAGCGTTCACATTCCATTGCAGCAGTTGTTAAACTCCTCACTACATTACAAATATTAGCGTCAGGATCATTTCAAACAGTCATAGCATCAGCAGTGGGAATATCGCAGTCTGCACTCAGCCGTATCATAGCACAAGAACTTAACGCTTTGCTACAGCCCAATTTACGGTATAGCGAGCGGAGAAAGGCGCTGATTACCCAATGAACTTCAGGTTTGGTAAATACGACGTAAGCTGAAGTATCACAGCGCGCGCTTTCTGCATGTTGGACATGGCGCTGATAACGCTACATTCGCAAATGTACGTACATCTGTCCCTGTGGTTGTTAAATTGTACTTCAGTCTACACTGTATGAAATGGATTCCTTTCTTTTTAACTTTGTAATGGCCCCACCAGGTTAGAGCCCCCAAATTGTTTTAACACATCACATAGTGATGTCTCTGATAATAGGGTTTCTGCAGGTTTCACCAAGTCAAATTTAAGACTTTTTAAAACCTTTTTAAGACCATTATGAATGAAATTTAAGACCTATATCACGACATAAAAATAAAGTCAGATGTCAGAGTGCGGAAACAATGTCAGAAACAATTCCCTGATTTCCTCATTGGCATTATAGGACTTGTGTCTAAATTGGCTGCACTATAACTTGCATATTGTTCTAATTTGTAGAGCAAATTATAATAGAGACAGAAATAACTATTATTAGAGGTAGGGAAATTAAGACCTGTTTAAAATTATTTAAGACCTACAACACAATACTTCAGCGAATTTAAGACTTTTAAAGGCCTAAAAGTTTGATTTTGAAATTTTTTACTTTTTAAGACCCTGTGGAAACATGTGATATACAGTTGTGACATACAGTAGCGTGTACTTCATACCTTTTATTTTATTTACAGCAATAAAAACGAACAGTAAATGATCTGCAGAGATTAAAGTGCTCTACATCGATAACACAGAATTCTCTTCTCCGAGTCTTTCTGCGAGAGGCATGTACACCACACTTCAACTCATTTTCAGACAGCACAGTCCTGGTATCACATACTAACACATATTGACCAAACAGCTGGAGTGCTACTCAGGCCTTCTGTTAATGCAGAAGTGTTACCTCTCACCTTGGCAGCTTGGTTTGGCTCTGTCCCACTCTGGTCTCTTGCTGTTGCCCATGACACATGTTAGAGTGGAGTAGCCCTGCAGCAGGTAACCAGCCTCACAATGAAATGTTACCATAGATCCCAACTTGTAGTCAGTACCCATTCTAGAGCCGTTCATCACGTTCCCCGGATCAAAACACGCCTCCCGCAGTTTTGCTGCCAATCAAAAGAGCAAAGCTTTTAGAATAGTGTCTAAAGTGAGAGGGGTTTCTAATTAATAGATAAATAGTTTTACAGGCTGGGTGTGTGTGATTAAACACTACATAACTTGGTAAACATGGTGTAAATGGGGTTAATCACATATTCTATATGCTATTCTCATAGCTGGCATCAACATTAGAAAAAGTAGCTGTGTAAAATAACTTCAAATATGTTATTTTCTGATTCATTTATATATATATATATATATATATATATATATACACACAACAAAATCCCCTGCTGTAATACATACATATTTTGCAAAAACGCATATAAAATCCCACTTGCATAGGCCTTCAGAGTACCTTTGTATTCCAATTGAAAGCCGGTGTAGCTCACAGAGCCATCGCTGCGAAATGCCAAGTACATGAAGTTGGAAGTGCTCTCAATTTTCTCAGGAAGTTTACTGTCTTGGAAACTGCCAATCAGATGAGCGCCGCTGTCTGGCCCATCGTAGATATACAAGAAATCATAGTTGGGCTCAATACTGAAGCTGTGACAAGTGAAAGGAACACACAAATGCAAGATACAACAGTTATTATTTTTGCCAAGTCTTAAGCACCAGATTTTACAGATTGTATGTGAGATTTAAAATGCATCAGAGTTTCAAAAGGAGAGTGTGCAGCGCAGTGCTAGAAGTGAGTCATGCCAAGCGATTTGTTTTGCATCTCCAGACAAAGAGATAAAAAAAGATATCTCCCCCAAGAGGTGAGAAGAGATTAAATTGTTGTGACACTGCGCTGGCATAAAATCTTCACAGACGGAAATGGCAATGCAGTGTGAAAAGATCGTTTCATATTGTAGCGCTGTATATCAAATCACATGCCGCAGTCAGAGAGAGAGGAGCATTTGTTTTCAAAATAATGAGCGTGGTTTATGACAAAAATGTAAATAGCTTGGAGATAATTGCATTTGAGTTGGATCAAGGCAACTCCAATTTAAAATCATAACTCCATCCTTTCATTTGGCGTTCCCAAGGGAGAAAGCAGCGTTGTGCTAACTCTATTAGATGTTTGTTTTGAAGGACAAAGTTGAAAAAGAAACATGGTGAATTCCTCTCCTTCACCTCGAGAAGAGGGAAAGTGGGTGGGAGGTCAGAAAGCGTCAATTTACATATGCTCCTTCTCCAGCCCTTCATGAAACGACTATAAAAATAATACTTAAACATTCAACAGCAACACGGCGCATGAAAATTGCCCTCAGGCCCATCTGTGAGTTTGCTCTATCAGTATTGCTGCTACATATTTAGATTGCAATTAATAATGTAAAGCTTATGGTCTGAGTATCATTCAGCTTGGAAATGAGTTTCACTCTTATCACAGTCCTGCCTGCAATATACAGTATTTATCCAGAAATCTTGTCTCACCACATTTCAGCAAAGTGGCAGGAATACATGCCTTCTTGGCATTTGTAGAGGCACTGTTGATTTCTCCCTATCTCCCAACACACCTGGACTCAAACTCAGGTCCACTGCTTAACACACACATGGCCAACTTTGCTCAATACTATGATGTTATAGCTGGTTCCACTGCAGAAAACAAGCAATTCCAAGGCACAACCTGAGCTGCTGTGCATCCACTAAGAAGTAACTCCATTCTGTTCCAGGTAGGTTACAAACATACCACAGGTTTAGGGAAAGCTTCATCTTGTAAGCTACTGGATCATGAATTTAAACGACAACAGTTGTTTCGCTGTCTCTAGTGGTTTGTATTGGAGCCACTGTTCATATCCTGTAAAAACCTTGAATTTCAGGATTTTTTTCAACAATTGTTTCAAATTAACTTGGTCCACACGTGTGAGGAAAATTTTGAACCAACATGTTATAAAATGGAAATAATGCAACTCTGACAAAATCTTCCTGTTTTTTTACATTTCATCTGGTAATTTAGACATTGAGTGTCACCACAATTCCATTGTTGTTCTTTTTATGTTTTGACTAGAAGCAACTAAGCAAAGTAAAATGGATATTGCAGCAGCTCATATTACCTGATGAAAGCCAAGGAGATGACATAGTCAGAGTGGACAGCAATAAGCCAGTCACAGTCTTTGCTGTGAGGGTAGGGGTGTGGGTAGTTGGGAGAGAGGATGAATCCTGAAGATCCAGTCACATTCCCACCACAAGGAGCTTGAGAGATAAAAAGGAAGAAGAGATGGATGAGAAAGATGCACATAGTGGTCACAAAGAAAATCTTTAAATGTGCCTGTCCTGCTGCTAATGTCTTTGGCTGAGCTGAATTCAGTTTGAGAGACAAGTAAGGAATGCACACTTGTAGGTCATTAAATATAATTGACTCAAATTCTATGGCCATTGTCGACCTTATTCAGCAACAACCATCAGGTGCGGCAATGGCATCAGGCCAAAAACCAGGGCATTAGAAAGACTATGCCATTATTTCCCTACATTATGATTACAGGAGATATTTTTCTGACACTTGTCTCACCAAGGAATTGGATTTTTTCCAATTAATTTTTGGTTTAGCCTGTTAAATGTTTTTTTCAGTGTTCAACAGGTCAGCACTGCACACAAAAAACAAAGTTTGTCTCCCTGTGTAGTTGTACATATCAGGTAAGCATAAAAATACGATAAATATGGAGAAAATACCAACTATAAATTATTCAAGCAACGAAATGGATCTCGGTTCTGTCTTTTATTAAAGGACAATTCCGGCGCAAAACGAACCTAGATTCAAGATTCACATATCAATAAACTATAGAAAACACCAAGATAATTACATGACAAGCAATGAGCAATAAGAAAATCTAAGTTACAGTATTCACTTTTGTGGCATTAGATTGTTGAAAGAGCCTTAAAGGACAATTCCGGCGCAAAACGAACCTAGCAGTTAATAACAGATGTGTACCCACTCGATCGTTCTCTGGGACATGTTTTCATGCTAATCGAATGTGTTTGTAGCTTGAAAGAAGCTAGCGCGGACCGCTGATTAGCTTACAACGCTAGTATTCAGGGCACAGGGAAAGTAGAAACAAATCGCTATTTATACTACTAAAAAGGCTCAAAATATCACCAAACTTCAACGGTAGCATAATGAGGGTCCCTAAATGTTAACCGAAGCACTGAGAACATTTTAAGTGTACAGACAGTTTATTGAACGAAGAGCTGCGGGAGCTCCGTGAAAGGGCTACGAGAGAGAGAGAGCTACCGGTAGTCAATGCCGCAACACAGCCTCATACTTCGGGAAACTGGTGGTGTAACTGCGGACATTGTGAAGCTATGGCCACCGAACAGGAGTGTCTGTGTTGCACGGAGTGGGACCTGTTGCGTCGTGGCACCCAAGAGACGCAGTGTTTTGTACAGTCGGAAGATTTCCCCTCTCTGATAAACAGGGCTGTACTTGAAACTTTTTTCCATGTCCCGAAAATAAATTGGAGACGGCGACCCAGACCGGAGGGACCAGATGGACAGTTATCCACCGAGTAAGTACACTAGACAAGTTATGTTTTACATTGGTGTGATTATTTCAGATATATTGAGCAAATCGCTTTTGATTTTAGTTTGCATCGCCAGCTCATGACTGGTTTTCAAGACGGGGGCCGCATGTAAACATGAACACGAGTGTCTTTATAATCTATCTTTTCAATAAACTGTCTGTACACTTACAAAGTTATCAATGCTTCGGTTAACATTTAGGGACCCTCATTATGCTACCATTGAAGTTTGGTGATATTTTGAGCCTTTTTAGTGGTACAAAACAGCGATTTGTTTCTACTTTCCCTGTGCCCCGAATACTAGCGTTGTAAGCTAATCAGCGGTCCGCGCTAGCTTCTTTCAAGCTACAAACACATTCGATTAGCATGAAAACATGTCCCAGAGAGCGATCGAGTGGGTACACATCTGTTATTAACTGCTAGGTTCGTTTTGCGCCGGAATTGTCCTTTAAGACTTTTTTTTTTTTGTTTTTTTTTTTTTAAAGACAACTCTTTCAACAATCTAATGCCACAAAAGTGAATATTGTACTTAGATTTTCTTATTGCTCATTGCTTGTCATGTAATTATCTTGATGTTTTCTATAGTTTATTGATATGTGAATCTTGGATCCCATTGGGATCGAGGCAGTTAAGAAACTAACAAGATATTAAGGCATCTTAATCAATTATTGCATATGGACATTTCTGCTCTAGGATTTAGCTGGACATGTTGACTTGATTTTTAAGGACATTTTTCATCCCTTACCACGTGAGAGGATATTTTGTACCTAAATCTTAAAACCTCACAAAAGGCTTTACTTGGCATTTGTTGAGTTGAATAAACTGCCAGCTGTCATGTTTCACTATGAAGAGGTGTTAGAAACACGCTGATGAGGATTTTGCTCTTTTGGTGTGGTAACACTGAAGTTGTTAAAAGGAAAGCTGACATTTACATCAAGTTTTCACTCATACAGACGTGCTTCTGGTGCCACTGCATTATGCTGAGTTGTGTGATCTTATAATTGCATAATGAAACTTACAAATGCCGAGCTCTTTCCTGGCCAGGAAATAAACTTCAGCTAGACCTGTTGGCAGCAACACCTAGGTTTCTTTGGACCTACTCAGTGTAATCATTTCTAATTGCATATTTAAGTAATTAGCTGTTAAGCTCTAATAACACAATGTGTTGGGAGACCGTAGAGTACTCCGTCTTTGACTGGCTACAGAAGTGAATTTGTCCACATAAGAGTTGGCAACGACTCAAACATATCTGAAGAGGCTTGTTTATCCTGCACATATTCTTAAGACATCAGTGAGATAATTATAGTCCATGCTATAGCCAGTTCATAGAAAAATGCCCTTGCTCCTTCTTCCTTTCACCATCTCTCTTTTACTCTGATCCCCTACCCTACCCTGCTTCTCTTCCTTCAATCCATACCTCTATCTGTCTCCTTCTCTCTCTAACTCACACTATCCTACCCCCCCTCACCGATGCAGCTTGGAGGGCTGGGTTGCCAGTAGTATCTATTTTCCACTTGGATGCAGGTGATTCTACTCTCCCCCTGCAATTCATATCCCGGATCACAGGAGAAGGTCACCGAGTCATCGGGCTCCCGCCCTTCCCCGTTGCGACTGCCATTCATGGGAATACCTGGATCTCTGCAAGCTGTCGCAAGCGAACCTGAAGGGAAAACACAAACATGTGACACACCGCTACATGAGCGCACATGTACATGCAAAGTATAGGGAATCAATGAGTGCACGAGAGAACACACACACACACACACACACACACACACACACACACACACACACACACACACACACACACACACACACACACGGAATTTCATATCATAGGGTAGACAGCTGTCAAGCTGATACTGTAGCTCAAACAGAGTTAAACCACAGAGCAGATTACTGACTGATATCAGTCAAAATCCTGCTGTGTTTTTCTAATCTGTTTCCCTAAACCGCAGCTGTGGAACCCAGAGCTCTGAGATAGATCTAGTAAAATCTGATGGATTCTTCAAATATCCCCATCTTGACAGACTTTATTGAGAGACTTAACAGAGTTAAGTATATTGCAGTCTGGTGGTGTTGTTGCTTTTTCTTTCTAAAATACAAATGCATCTAGAAATATATACTAAAATACATCACAAGAAGTACACAAGTAAAGAATGTTAAACAAATACAAAAACAGATTTAAAAGGTAATGGTGATATTAGGGCTGTCCTCGACTAAAGAAATTCTTAGTCGACTAACAATTATATGATTTTGTCGATTATTCGATTAGTTGATGTAATCGACAGAGCTGTGCTCTTTGAGAGGTGGTTAAGACTAGAAAAGCACAATATAAATGTAGTTAATGAACCATCTGTAAAACTGACTTTCTCCACAATTAATCCTGCAAAAGCACCACTTTAAATCTTGTGCTTACCAGAGATGTGCTCATAAGTTTCTTGGAAATGAGTAATTAAGCATGAATAAGCATAAAAAATGACTCATCAACTAAAGAAATCTTAGTCGACTAAGACCAAAATGACCGATTAGTCGACTAATCGACTAAGAGGTGGCAGCCCTAGGTGATATTGTATATAATTTGATTAATAGGTGACATACACAATACAAAGTGTTTTCAAAATGTAAGTGCAAAAAACTCAGTCAATAAGTTTAACAACTGTGAAACAAGTGATCATAATAGTTTACATCTAACTATAAACCGAGAAACCTCTGTGCGTGTGTGTATTAGGCTGTTCTGACCGGATTTTAACATCTGTCTTAAGTGATCGGATCACAAGTGGACAGCGCTAGGTGCATGTGTTTTCACCTGTCTGTAGAATGTGTCTCCAAATGCGTCCTCAGTGACCATTTATGATCAGATCTCACTTCCCAGCTCTATATGCAAATAAACACGTACATCATTTTCGTTTGCATAATAGGCTGGTTGTGTGTGTTTATAATGTCAGTTGTTATTTTCACATAAATCAAGTGAAAAATGAAAAAGTGCTGCCCACAGTCTGTCTGCTTGCCGACCATAGACTGCAGCCTATATTAATGTGATCTACTGACGGGTGGCAGGACCGTCAGTAAAAAAAAAAAAAAAGTTTCTGTTCGGCTCTCTGTGGTTTTAAGTTTAGTTTATATTATACCTGCTTTATTTTACGTTTCATGTTTGCTAGGAGTCGTGTTATGTTACTGCTGATGAAGACCCAACATTTCCTGATTTTGCTGCTTCATAACAAAAGCATTTAATTACCAAAATAACAGGGGACTTTTATTGTGAAGAACTTATAGGAAATGAAACTGTTTCACAGCTGCTGCTTTCACCACTCATTTCACTGTCAACTCCAGACAGCGGTGTAGCTCTGGTAATGCAAAATTAATAATTAACAGAAGGAGACGACATAATAACAGGAAGTTTTTTATTAATGTCCTACATATTGGTGAATTTGGGGACATTTTATGAAACTAAAAATAACGTTAAATCCAAGCCAACAGCGTTGCAGAGAGCTCGAGACAGCCAGGGATATAGGAGCAGGCAGCATGCAACAAAAACACTGTCACATCACTAAAAGTATATGACAATTACATCCAAAACACACGATTCAGTCTCAGTGGTTTCTGAGACATGAGAAATACTTTGAATGAGTACGTAGTTCCGTTTACAATTGAGTAGGTGGTCTTTAATGTGGACACAAGACACATTCCCGTTTCACTACTATTAGAATGTGTACACATGCAGCTCAAACCACCTCCAAATGTGTTTTTTGCAATCCAATCTCAATTCGTCCTGAGAGAGTTTTCACCTGCACTTAGAGCTGTCCACTTGTGATCTGATCACTCAGCTCAGAAAACGGGGTTTATGTGTGTCTCCCGCATGCACAGTACAGCAGCGGGGGCAGGGAGTTGCTACATCTCTAGACGGCTCATTGATTGCGGTTCACCGGCTCTGCTACCAAACATGTCTTCGCAGTGTGCTACCAGTGTCGTGCCAAAAAGTGATCATCCGCCAAAAACTGATTGCCATCTACGCTACATGCAAATGATGAAATTACTCGTACACAAACACATGTTAGATGAAACCCCAGGCTCTTGGGCTCTCCAGCAAAGTGTTTTGTTGCCGGCAGTTGCGCACATTTAACTGGCCATTCTGCACGCTGTAGCGGCTTCCCGGGCTCCCTGCTTTCCCCGCCTGGGCCACATCGCTACCTGGATGTGTGACAGCTTGACGAAAAAAAGGAGACAGGCCGAATCTCTTGATGAGCCGCAGCCAAGCCTGATTGAATTGCGCTTATGTTAAGATAAAGTTGTGAGAAAAATAATACAGAAAACCAAGCAATAACCCTGTTCTGAACAGTCATTGTACTAGTTGTTAAAAAGAGACACTTAACCTCAATTATACATAGACAATGACTGTAAGTGTAACATCTTCAGAATTATGGCTTAAATAATGAATTCAACCGCAAAAACGGTTTCTTCTTATTGTACAACAACCTGAAAATACACTGATATCCTCAAAATTGTCCTGGCTACCATCCACAAGACACTGTCACCCACTGAAGAAGGTATGCAGAAGTTCACTTAACACAAAAAGGTTTTTGGTTATGAAAACCAATAGCCTTAGGCAAACCAGGTATTTAAGTGCAGTATGCATCTCCAGAATTGATTACAGCTTTAAACGTGTGCAGTTAATCCCCTGTAGTGTAACTGATTTTCACATTATGCTGCCATGCCTGTGTACTAAAGAAAATGAAGAAAATACAAACCCATCACACATAGCATACATGAGGTGTTGAACTGCTGTACTTGTGTGCTTGGCTTTGAAACTGTTCATCAGTAGAACATGTAGACCACATTAGTAGTCTGCCAGGAGTGAACAGGGAAATACCTGGGACTTTCACTGCTCATCAAGACATAGTTAACGATTACATAAAATATTGAGAGATCCACGTGGCATGAGGACATGTTCAAATTAAAAGCTGCACCATAATTCAGTTTGATAATTTGAAATCATTTTGGGACATACTGCTTCAAAATCAATTGTATTTGTTTGGCAGTTGAGTTCAAACAACAATCTTTGCGTAGCATCCCCTACTGCACCTTTAATATGTCTGTATAAACAGACACACTCCGTGCCATATTAAGAGACAGTTAGAAAACAGAAATGTTAAGAATAATGACACATTCTCAGGTCAGGCAGTATACAACTTTCACGTACCTGTATATGTACCTACATATATGCCAAGTAAAATACCTGATGTTCTTCAACTCCTCAGAGAGACTCTCACCAAAAGCAAACAAATAACAGTAAACATCTACAGTACATCAACTACTCAAAAGGAAATACTCACTGGAGAAGTCGATAGCAAAGCCAGACTTGGTGATATAAAAGTCAGTCTCGAACTGTATGGTGACGATGTTGAGAGTGGAGTGGATCCCCTCAGGCAGCAGTGAGCCGCTAACCTCCTTCAGAGCCATCTCGTTCTCGGGAGGCCCGTCCCACACCTTAAGGATGTCGTGGGACGCCTCAGTGTCAAATGCAAGAAACTGGAGACTGGAAGAGGTGAACACAAGATTTTGTTACTTTGGCTTAGTTTGGCCTAAGTTAAATTTTGTCCGTTTAAGTCAAGTCTTTGCATTTAACAAATGATCAGAGATGAATTCAGCTTATATGGCATTATACTCACTCATGTTTAGTTGAATTAATGATGCATGTATTCACTTGCACAATGTTGCATTTCAAATACAACAAAAACAAATGTTCTCGAGAAGGCAAGCAAAATGGTTGCTGAACTTGCTGAAAGATTAAGTTGAGTTCAAAAGCGAGATCTATCTATAAACTGTGTCCCCATGCTTTTGGGTATTCCAGTTTGGGTATTAGTTTTGGTATCATCAATCAATTTCTGCCAAAGTTAGAAATAGGAGTGCACAAACTTATCTGGGATCTCATCAAGAGATGGCCTGAAGCAGCTGTTCTGACAAAGAATGTGTGGCTAACTTTATGAAATCATACCATGTTTACTTCGACCTCTAAGCCCAAATGGGTTTTATTCCACAGTAATACTAGGAGCTCTCAACCA
The DNA here is from genome assembly GCF_008315115.2 of Sander lucioperca. Lineage (NCBI taxonomy): Eukaryota > Metazoa > Chordata > Actinopteri > Perciformes > Percidae > Sander > Sander lucioperca. The sequence continues at coordinate 34,027,105 of NC_050182.1, forward strand.
AAAAAATAATGCTTCCATGTCCCGGGAAAATCCCCCTGGGTGCTGTCAGTGTCTACAAAGTCCCTGTCCCAATCATTGTTAATGGATCTGCTGCAGGCTGGTTCTCTTGAGGATATCTCGCTTTAGAGGAGAATTGTTCATGTTTAAAATCTTAACTGAACTTTGCAACATCTCATAACAATCTTTTAGTCTTTTAAAGTCAGTTTAGTTCATTTAATCAGTTTATTTAAGATGTATTTAAATCAACTCATCACTTAACTTCTAGGCAATTTCCTTGTGTATCAACTGCAGTCTTATGTAAGAATGAGTCTCCCACTGTGCCTTTGTTGATTTAAACTTATTCCTAATATATTAGTTTCTTTATAAAACAAAAAATTGAAGGCCCAATTTTATATAGTTTTTTTCCTCACCATATTTCATGAGTAATGACGCTCAATGCAATTAGCATATTTTGAGAAATTATTGTGCATCTTAAAGCCTCAGGTTTTTACAGCTATTCTGGCTGATTAGACTCTTTTCAGGTTGAAGGTGGGCCGGAGCTTTAATGGGAACTCATTAGTTCACAAATCCTTTCTACCAGTAAGGATGAAAAGGTGTCATTTGTCCCGCCCTAACAGGTGCAACAACACTAACAGTGGACTCAGGAAGCTGTCAATCACTCAGTCTAACCACACCCACACAGTCCTGGAAAATGTCCAATTAGCCACATTAACTATAAACACCTGTGTGGGTGTTCAAGGCCTTTAAAGCAACACCAAAGCACTTTTCCTCTTCGGTCCCCCTACAGGTTGGAAGTGGAATTGTCCATTACCGCTGTCGTAATGTCTCATTATGTCTCATTCGAACTACAGATCCGCTACCCGATCTGGCAAACTTGCATAGTGCGGTTATAGCCGATAGAGGGCCGCAAACCGAATGCAGAAGTGCCGTTCACCACCGACGTTTACGAGTTGATGAACCACTGAAACGATTTTGGAAACATTATTTTAAGGTACAAAAGAATCTTTGGTGTTGCTTTAAATAAAGTATTCTATATTATGTTTTTTTCTAAAAAGTATGGATGGCTTAGTTATACAAAGCCAATAGCAAACATTTGTATTTATTATTATTATATGACCATGTTATTAGCAACTGGAGTTACCTGACAATGTTGCCAGAGTTGACCTGAATTGTCCAGGTGCACCTCAGGTTGTTGTCGTAGGGGAAAGGATACCCAGGGGAGAGGATACGCCCTGTAGACTCACCCTTGAAACTCCCTCCACACTCCGCTGCATGCACAAATACAAATGAACACAAAATACATGAAACCCCCAAAAATGGAAACTCTCACAAGAGGAAATGGAGACACATACACACAATCAAATGGTCATATAGTATGTTGAAACCAAATACAGAAGAAATGCTGTCAGAGTCCAAGCTCACTGAAGCTCAGAGTATACAATTAGGACTAATGAGCAACAGTTCTGCTAAAAAATGACAATTTTCTAAGACTAGACTGAACAAAATTTTTCCTGCTGTCTCCCCCACTTGTGATAAATGCAAATTAGCTGATGGAACTCTTGGGCATCTTTTCTGGTCCTGCTCTAAGCTCTCAAGGTTCTGGGTTGACATTTTCAGTTTCTACAGTGCTGTTTATAATAGACAACTGGTTCCTGACTGTCTCTTAGTGATACTGGGCTGTTCCAACGGTTCTTTGGCTCTTCCATCCGCTTTACAACAAGCCCTCATGTTTGGTATGACCATTGCAAAACGGGTTATCCTAAAGGAGTGGAAGTCAGCTTCCCCTCCTTGCTTGGCTATACGATATGGTTTCCTGTTTACACCTTGAAGAAATTCGGTTTTCTATGTCTAACTCTCGAGATAAGTTCAACATGATTTGGGGCCCTTTCATAGAATACATCAGGAAGGATAGACCACAAACTGGGACCTAAATGCACAGCACTGTTTTTGTATTTTTTATTTTTTTAACTTTCGTTAGTTATCCATACTGAGACTTTGCCACTCCCCTCTGGCTCAGGCCACCTTGACTCAATCTGTGTGAGTGGACTTTCTGGGACATCTGTTCAGTGAATCGACATGTATATTTATACTTTTCCTTTTCTATATAATGAGTAAGTGCTGGCTGTGTTGTTTTTTTTTTTTGTTTTTTTTTTTAATTGTCTGGTTTTCTGTCTTTTTTTTGTTTGTATTATGTGCGCCTGTATAGATAAAAATCTGCATAAATAAAATTTACAAAAAAAAAAAGTCAAAAATAACAATTTTCTTATTCTAACAGGAAATGGGACTGCAACAAGGACTTCCTGCCAGGGCAGAATAGTGGCAGATTCAAAACTTGTTTTGTCTCTAAGTATGCCTCCTAATGATGCCATTAATTAACTTTAAAAAGCCTATATAAATAAAAAGAGAATATATAGGCTGGGCCTTGCGCTGCAGAGAGGACACTGCTACAAATGTTAATGACGGGAAGGAATATCTTATCCAATCTATGTTGTCTCTTCCCCTGGTTATCGTCTTGCTATCTATATTACAGAACAAAGGGCACTTCATTAATAGGAAAATTGCATTAGACTGCAACAGTGGTAGGCTATAATCAGTATCATAACACTGGGCAAATGTAAAAGTCCTTGACGGATATGGAGCCAGGATGTGGCCCTGGAGAAATGGCTCGAGATCTCATTTCACATTCAGCTCACAGATACAAAGCTTACTATTAATATTGACCATTTAGTGATCCAGCACTGTTAAACAGTTAATCAATTGACTGATTTAGTTCTTTTTTATGATGGTATTGAACATGCCACAATGCCAGGCTGAAGTCCTTTCACCGAAAAAGGAACAAATACACGTTTCATTGAAAAAGGCATCAGGACACGGTGGCATTTAAAGTGCAATTCTGCACACGTCAGGAATTTATAAATCATTTTTTACCCCAATCCATCACTGCTAGACATCGAGAAACAGACACTGCCTCACAACACCTTCCAGACTCTAGCAGCATGCAGGTAATAGCTTTATCATTTCTCTGTCTCTCTTTCTCAGCATGTTATGAATATGAAAATACAGCCAAGATTGTACATCATGTCCATGACTCAATCGGATATGAATACTCTGATAATTATGCCTTTACTTTTAGAAAAATGCTGATCAATGGCTGGTGGATTAAAACATTTAAATAACGCAGCTCATCAATTAAACAGTCAGAGCATCACAGTAAAGGTTCAATAGCAATTCAGATTGCGTCACTATTGTGTTCTTAATGACTCTATACAGCCATTTCTGCATACAGAATACAGAGAGATCACTGATTCACAATTAAACATCAGCGCTGTTTAGATTCTCTTTCAAAATGACAACCAGCGTATTTTCTCTCAACAAAGTTCAATTAACTAGAAATCATGTTGGGACTCCTTAGGATTAACACCTAGCTGAGCAATATTGACAGTGTGCCTGGCCTAAATAATAATATAAGGTATTACAGAAGGAGAGAGAAAGAGAGAGATGGACAGAGAAAGGGACCAAAATGTTAGACAAAGACAGCATACAGACATAGGCAGAAAGGATTACCTATACATGACGGCATGTGGTTGTCCCATGCCCTTCTCTCCCCAGTCATGCACTGGAGTATGCCACTGCCGTGCAGGGTGTAACCTTGGTCGCAGCCGAACGTGATGGCACTTCCAGCAAAGTGACCCTGGTCACTGACTTTGAACCCAAACTGTGGCACACCTGGGTCATCGCAGTGGGATAGCTCAAAGCCTGGACGAGTAAGATTGAAAGGCACAGGAAAAGGAGAAAAGGGTGGAGAAGAATATGAGTTGAAGAATGACATAACATGAAGACCATGAACACATATAAACACAGAACTGCTTGTCAGCATTTAAAACCAAGTACACTGGAGAGCAGCCATTCTGTGAACCAATGTCATATTTATCTGTTTTGTAAAGAGGCATTGATTGAGCTTTGAGAATTACTTTCCAGTTTAGGGCTGGGCTTACAGCCCCTTATATTACTTGGCAGTAAAGATTCCTTTTGGACAGAGAGCACAATTAGATGTTCACAATTAAATGTTCAATTGTGTGTGGGCATTTACCAACAATTGAGAAACAGCCTATCCACTCGTAACACTTTGGGGTAGAACAAATAAAAGAAAATCAACAAGTTACGAAGAAGAAAATGTTGCAATAACTCTTTAGCTCACCATGTTTGATCTTGACCATGGTCGTTATATGTATTTCTCTCTTTCAGGTACTAAACGCAAGTGCTCTGCTATGCAGCAACAGTGGCCGCACATAAACCCAGCAGTGCTGATTTATGGTCTCCTCTCACAGCGAGGTCCATGCCAGATGTTATGGTAGTATTACAAGTGTCATGCCCAGTGTAAATCTCCAGCAGTGACTGCTCACATTTAGAAAATTACCTCCACACTTTTGGTAGAAGAGTCATGAAAACATGATCAGATTTCATGTTCAGACAAGATTTAAGCCGCCCATATCACACCTTCTCCTTGCCCTTGTGCTGTTCATACATAAGTCAAACCTCTCCAAGTTAATAAGGCTATTCATTCTGGTTGAAAAGACCACTTTCAGATGGAAAAATGTTTACATTATGTCATTTACCGTGTGCACATCTATGGGAAATTCTGAAATGAAATCTAATTATACTTAATTATGGCTAATTGGGTAACTCAAAAGGTGCCTCGTAATTAAACCGCCATTTCTTCTAAACAAGTTGTAGTAGCATTTAGACGCTGATGGCAATTTATTTAGTTTTTCTAAATGACTCCACATCCCTGATTAATGTATATTTTATTATTATTTTTGCAGGCCTGTCAGGTTGCTAAACCAAAACCACGAGTAATGCCGAACTGCACTCTATTGTAAAAATGGATGTATTTAAACTGGAGTATAACTGTTTGTACCACATTTGGTGAAATTATCACAGACTGAAAATTGCCAGTGTGGGTCTAGTAGCTGCAAGCTAGCTAAAAACGTATTTGCTTTCATACTGTTCATTCAAAAAAGCACTTGGCCTGCTGCCTTTCTGACTAACTATGTTGAATTCTACCTAAGAAAACCCACTAGTAGAGGAAACGATTTTAAAGCTCAATTGCAGGTGAAACACAAAAACACTTTAAATTGGACTGCAAAATGCAGTGTCACCAAAACATTCTCTCACCACAGTAATAAATTAGAAACGGTTAGCAACAATACACAGTCAGCAAGCCAATTAGGGGGAGAAACAAAACCCATCTATTACTGGCCCACTTACAGCAATGACCCAAACTTTCAATACGCACACGCATACTGTATGAGGCACATAGTGCGTGCATATACACATTGCTAAAGCACACACAAACACACTGATTTCAAACAATGCCAACAATAATTCACCTGTTTTAACAAGGTATAGTCAGGCAGGCATGGACACCAATTACAGGGGAGGAGAGCAAAGGAAAACATGGAAAAGGGATTCACATAGAGAGAGGCAGAGGAAGAGAAAGGATGGAAAGAAGAAAGCTATTTTTCCTGCAGGAATGGCGCAGAAACAGCATGCTGTGTTTAATAGATACCCTGACAGTGAAAGACACCGTGAATCAGGGTAAGGGTCAATTACATTTTTTTTTTTTTTTTTTTTTAAATTCTGCTGCTTGAGATGCCTGGCTCCTGAAGTGATGCTAAATTCACCCAATTGGAAAAAAGGCCCTCCTCCCCCAGGAAATGAAATGTGACTTACTGTGGTATATGAGCCGGAACCCCGCTGCTGTCGCCTCCTGGTCAGAGTAAAATTCAAGCCACAGATAGTTGGAGGTGCTGGTAAGAGACAGACCTTGCATCGACGTGCCTGTGTATGTGCCAAGGAGTGGGGCTGCACCGTCTTTTCCATCATACACCTGATCAGAGACACAGAAAAAGAACATGATGGGGAGCTTTGCTGCTCATGGAGTATGAAACACCCACAATAAAGTAGAATGAAAATATTAAGAATTAAATATTAATACTGAAGAAAGAGAGCCACAATTAAAAAGAAGCAATTAGTACTGTATACCATCTGTTTTATATTCTCTATCTATTGCAAAACCAATGTCCTAAATGAGATGTGAAAATTAGAGCAGAGTGACCATAATTCTTCCCATTGATTTGATACTGTGCACCTGGAGAGAAAAAGACTGTTTTAAAGGTTTGAAGGAATAATTTGTTCTTTTTTACTCTATGCTATTTATTTCACCAAATGTCCTGAGTAAACACCAATTATCGTCTAAATGTTATATTACAACTAAAAATGAGAGTTTAAAAGCAGCACATTCTCTAAGCAAAGAGTAAGGTACCCACATTGTTTTTATATGTTGTGTGGATTTTTGTTGAATATAATAGCATTTTTTTAGCTTTATTTGTTGTTTTTTCCATCACAGATCTTTTTTGATCCATGTGCCTAATGGAAATTATTTGTTGAAGAAGCACCCATTTAAATTCCTACGAATATCCATCAGTATATCTAATGTTTTCTGATTTATATCTATGAAATAAAAATACAAAGCTCTGGGCTCCTCCTTTGAAATACTAGTGGGGCCCTCTCTGTCTTGTTTTGTTTTTCTCTTTCTTCACGTCAATCAGCTCTCTAAGCATGTCTTTTCACATTTCAGATGTTCACGAAATGACTAAGTACAAGAGATTACTGTCTACGCAAACCCATTACTAGAAACACTGATAGCAGGCTACAATGCCATGTTAATTGGAGCATTAGACAAGACATCTGCATCCCAAAAAGAGTGCATTCCAGCTGTGAAGTGGGGACTACATAGTCATTTGCATCATATTTGTGGTGCTTACCAAAACTGTTAAAATGCCTTTGAGCAAATAAATGAATCCCTTCCTTCCCAAAGGGATGATGCTGCTGCCGCCATTTGACCTTTGCTCTGACTTCCAAGGCAAAACTATTCTGCATTCTGTCTGGTACTTTGCACAAAATCCCTTTTTCTGGTTTCCCATGTTGTGCATAATAAAAAGAGCACCAGGACCTGCCTCATATACATAAACATTAATTAAACTATGACACTAATTGATTTGATCTAGTTCTTAACCGAAGCCCTGTGTTTATTTGTTGGTTATCTATTTTCTGTCAACAAAGCAACATTATTGTGTCTTTACCTTGATGATGTCACCTTGTGCAAGTTGAAAGGTGCTGGCAGTGATGTTGATGCCTTTGCCTGTTTGAACCTGAATGCTGTACACACATTCGTGGCTGTTGTCATAGTTCATTGGATAGTTTGGTGATAAAAGAACTCCCTCATTGTTGGACACTGTTGATCCACACTCCGCTGCAAGTTTTTTTTTAAAAACACAGACAATAATAATTAATTTGTTTTCCTTTAAAACAAGAGCATGTCTACTTTAAAACGCATTACCAATGAAAAGAAGTCACTACAAGCCCTACATGAATATTTTTGCTATTTGTTTACATGCACTATTATCATGTAAAATTAATGTTATCATAGCGGTCCTTTTCCAACACAGGGCTAAACGGGTGTGTCAGAAACAAGATTGTACAAAAACATGTTAGGTGCTCCAACACAGGGTGTGATGGAACTAGTTTAAACACAACACACACAATGCCTCTGATAAGAAACGACTGGATCTCTGGAGTCTGACCTTGACATTTGCAAGTAATGTAAGTGGAGCACCCTTCAGTGGAAAAGAGATCTCCAAGGATAGTTTTAACCTACAGTAGCAGCTCACATCAGTATTAATTACAGGTCTGAGCTTTAAATTGTAGTCTACTTTGTAAATCCAATTCCACTGAGTTATCTAATGTCTAATAAAAAGTTTATTTAAAACATGACATTGGCTCACAGAGCAAATTGTGCAAAACACAAACAGGAAAGAAAACGGAATAAAAAGCAGCTGACCACGTACCCACACACCTTGGCAGAGGGGCACTCCACATGCGACGGCCACCTCCCAAGCACCCAATCTCCCTCGCCCCCTGTAGACGATATCCTGTGTTGCAGTAGAATGCCAGTGAGTCACCAATGCCAAACCTGGAGCCCGTGTGCCAGCCAAACTGAGGCGTTCCAGGGTCCTGACAGGGTTCTAGATCGTACTCTGGAAACAAGATAGCCAAAAGAAATCAGTTGCAACAGATAAAAATGCCTTTTTACCCACAAAACTATATTATTAGTACTCCACTTAGAATGATTTGTTATTTATACTTGTCACTGATAATAAACCCCAAGGAAAAAACTGTCTGTTCTCTTGCTCCCTTCAATGAAACTTAGTGCATGTTCAGCCAAACCAAGCAATATCGTAGCTCGTGGGGATTAACAGTCTTACTCAAGGACACTTCATCAGGTTGGGATACATGCCAAAAGCTTGAACCCTGGATGTCTGGATGAAGGATGGGCTCTTCAAAATTTAGGCCACCCTGCATGCAATATTATTATCCATAGGCTGTTGAGATGTAGATGCAACTCAGGCTGCATAAGAAGAATAAGGTCTTCCTCCCAGCAGCATTGCTTTCACGGACTGTATTTGGCAGTATGCAGAGCTATGTACGACTATTGATTTCAACAAAATGTTACAGCAGCATCCTACTGTAGGATGTGGCCTGACAGCATTGGCAAATTTTCATCAAAGGTTATAAAAAGTTAAAAAAGGCCTTCTAATCAGGAAATCTTTAGATGCTAATTACAGAGCATGCATGGACATACACACACTCAAACAAAATTTCATGAATATTGATGGCTGCATAAGTTATGCTTCACTTCAGTGAACAGCAGGCAAACATTTAGCCAGAACGCTCATGAAGCAGACCCTCTCTCTCCCTTTTTCTACTCACTATACATCTCTCTCATTCTCTCCTTCACTCTCTCTCCACTCTCTCCATCAACACTGCTCACTCAGCATCACCATCTGTCTCATCTCTTTTCTCACCCTGTATCCCTCCCTCCCTCATCTCCATCTCTCTAGTTCTCCATTCCTTGGTCTCTGCATGGGGGGCCCGTTATTTCTGTAACCCCCCCCCCCCCCCCTTCCCCTCCATCTCCTCAGTCCTGAGGATACGACCCACATGGCATGCTTTGATGATCATTCCCATCACGGTCAGACAGCATCTACCTGCGTGACCTCGTCTCTTAATTATCCTCCTCTGATCAGCGCAGCCTGAGGCATGGTCTACCTTAAGTCCGCTCCCGATCTGACCAACACATTACTCCTCACGTGTTACTTTATGCACACTTTAGAGAGGCTTAGCGCTTTTGATCTCATCATTGAACAAGCTGTCGCTCTCTCTCTTTCTGTCTGTCTGTCACCGTGTCTTTCACTTCTGCTTTCTATCCTTTCTAGTTAACAACTCCACCCACCACATCCTCACTTCTCCACTCAATTTATCTTCCTTCCTGTTTTAAAGTTTTCCCTTCCCATCCTGTCTACACACCTACCAATACTGCCCCCTCCTTGCCTCCTACAGACAGAACCCTCATATGCCTTCATACCCGAGAAGGAGATGTTGAATCCCTGCAGCGATATAGAGAAGTCAGAAATGAAGCGTAGCTGGGCCTTGAAGTTCCCATACAGGCCTGCATTAACTGGTGAAGGCCTCTCTGAGCCGGTGAGTCGAGCCAGCGGCTGGGCGAAGCTGCCGTTTTCTGTTATCAGAAGGTAGTCATGATGATCCTCCAGGTGGAAGGAGTAAAAAGTGAATTGGACACCTTGGAGGAGAAATAAGAAAGCCTAGTGTTAGAGGTTTTCAGGAAAATACGAAGAATATCTTAGAAAAAGCTTTGAATACAATATATGTAATGCATAAATTTGAAATGTTTTTGTGTCCATACTGACCTGTAAGGTTAAGATTATGGATTAGCAGTTTACATTGTAGGGCACAGAATACACACAATAACCTCAAACTAAATGTGACTATTATTCAATTTACATTTTAGCTATAATTACAAATATCATTATCATGATTAAAAATTCAGTTGTATTCATTTGGGTTTATCTTGCTGAAACATCCACCTACACAACGCACTTTTCACTCATTTAATAATAGATGCTTTATTAATCCTTACAGCAGCACTAGGAATGAGCATACTAAAATTAATCTTAAAATTATAATACTAAAATTAAAAAGGAAAAAAGGAAAATATTACATTTAAAAAGAGACACAAAACGATTAAAATGTGAATTTTAAATGAATAATAAAAAGTGAATAGAGAAGTTAAAAATGTAAAAATTTCACAGATTAAAACTATGTTAATGAAGAATCATGGTCTTTCCACCAGTACATGAACATTAGTCAGTAGGGGTGTGACGAGACACGCAGCTCACAAGAGGAGACACGAGATTGGGTTCACGAGAACGAGACGAGAAAAATAGTCTTTACTCAGAGAACCAAGGTTACAACGTAACCAGGCGTTTCATTGCAGCAGTAAACAAGGAAGTAGGCTGCTCTTGTATTGATTTATGACCATTTTAAGACAAGGGGAGAACATTTCTCTTTGTTTAATATCATTAAAAGTAAAGTTAGGTTTTGCTTTCTGCTTCCGACACATTTAAAAAAAGAAAGAGAGCAATCTGCGCGAGTCAGCGACACACTGAACTGCACGCTGCAGTCCGTGTGTGTGTGTCGGGCGCGAGTGAGACGTTCTAACGCTGGGTTTTACCGGCAGCGTTTTACAACTGCAACTCCTTTACCACTCTGCAAAAGTGAACTCAGAGTCAACTTTGGAGAACAGGCAGGGGATCTTCTATGCTAATTTAGAGGTCCAAGCCAGACTCATTATCAAAGCCAGATGTATTATAAGGCCAACCAGGTCCGACTCGTCTACGGGCAGCTGCTCTGCACTTGTGACTTATTTCATGAGACAATTTTTACCTCAAAGAGAAGTCTCGTGGGACGATCTCGACACCTCTATTTGCCAGTATTTCTCACACTTTGGCATCTGCCCATCTTGTGAAACTTGGCCAATGATACAGATTTACATAAGAGGACAGAACAATCGATAATAGAACATCTGCTACTGGCAGTAGCAAAGACAATCTAGAAATTGTGTTAAGGCTGGTCAAAAGGATTCAAAATTTTATATCAACAAACTATTATTTAACATTTAGGTTGAAAACCAAGATCCAGGGGTCTCAAAACGGGGGCTGAAAATGTGCAAAACCCACTTTCCACGCAAAGGTTGTGATTTATAAAAAAAAAAAACTTGACGGGAGAATGTTTCTCTCGCACAATCGTTACACTTAATGTCCTCGTTATCGGTCCGAACTTTAATACTGTTTGTGACAAAACCTGCATGAAGAAACGTGTTTGCGCCTATTAGACTTTCATCTTCAAATTGTATCTTGGGGTGGGGGATACCACTAGTTGATGCTGTGATTTTGGCAAGGTGTTAATCACAAATTGTTGTAAACATAAATACTGCGGTGACCCCCGTGCGTAATGCTGCATGATGGCACTGCTGGCCCTGCAGGAGGACTCCGCCAATGGAAGAATCAGGAGAAAAAGAGACTTCAGGGACCATGACGATGACTGGCTAATATGCCGATTTAAATTCTCTAAAGCTGTGCTCTTGGATCTGTGTACTGAATTGGGTCCAGTAGAGAGGGCAACGCGCCGGAACCGTGTCATCCCGGTCCAAATACAGGTCCTCGCCACTCTGGGGGCAACCGGCTGTTTCCAGAGGGAAATGACAGACAGCTAAGTGTTTTATATAAATATTATATATAATCTTCAACTTTATCACTAAGGCTTGTTTGGATATAATATATACAGTAGTTCTGTTAAATCTTATCATATAGGTCTGGTATGTCGAAGCTGTCCCTGAGTGCCGTAATGCCTGCCGTTTTGGACGGTATTATTAATATAGGTAGTCTATACATCAGGTTTCCCTACACTGTGCGAGAACAGGCCGAAATTATAATTTATTTTGCAGCAATTCCCAAAGTCTGAGAAGTTTTTTGCTTTTTCCCCGCCAGTCGTCATGACTCGGCATAACGAAAGAACAACTGCCAGGGTCATTAACATACGGATCAGCATTCATGAGGTGCTTTGCATTGACTATTTATGGTTAAAAATGGGCGTGTACATGGCAGCATAAGAGGCTGATTCACGTACGCAAACTTGTGGGTAATCTGTGATTTATAAAGGGAACAATGCTTACAGATGTGCGTACGCACGGTTTTATAAATCTGAATTTTTTTTGGCATATGCCATTTTGGGCTTTTGGCCATACATACACTTTTAGTAATGATCCTACGCACATTTTTATAAATGAGACCCCAGGTCTGTACACCTGCTTCTACCTCTCTTCATCCATGATGACCAGTTGGCTGCTTTTCAGCAGAATAAGCACTGCCATTTTAATGCTATCTAGTAAATCTGTTGAAATATGACTCAAATATGTCCTCCACAATGTTTGGCTCACTTGACAAAGAATGATCTGTAAAATACCAATTATATTACAGAGAGTCAAGCCAAATTGTCAATTAATCAAGAGCCATTCCTGTGAGGGGACATCGCAAATTTTTTAAAGTGCCCATATTATGAAAAAATCACTTTTTCTGGGATTTGGGGTGTTATGTTGTGTCTCTGGTGCTTCCACACACATACAAACTTTGAAAAAAATCCACCCATGCTGTTTATAGTGAGATACGGTTTCTGAATGTGTCCTGCCTTCAGTCTCTGGGTGAGCTGTTCAAAATCGGCACGGCTTGTGACGTCACAAGCCGAAACGAGCAGGCTAACCGCAACCATTAGCTCGTAGCGTTAGCATGCTAACGCTAGCATGCTAACGCTAGCATGCTACCTCGTTCTCAATAGCAAAGCACTGCTACAACACACACAAGTTCACCATAATCTACAAAAGAACTACTTACATGTGCGCCCTCATTTAGAAGTCTCCCAGCTAATCCTGCCTTGTAACTGAGCAAAGTTGTAGAAACAGCCTTTCTTTTACTGTCTATGGAGCTAGCTAGCTGACATGATCTACATCTGAGCTACTGGGCATGTGCAGTGCAATCAAAGATAGTACAGAAGAAGAAGAAGAAAAGAGGTCTCACTCTGTAGCTAAAACAGAGACCAGGTGAAAAGAGGATCTGCAGCAGTGAGAGAGAGCGGTGCAGTACAACACAAATATGGTGTTTTTTGAAAATTAAACCATGTAAACCTATTCTGGTACAACCTTAAAATACAATTATGAACCTGAAAATGAGCATAATATGGCTGCTTTAATATAGTTGGTACGGGATGTTGATAATTACGGAGTGGAATAGTTACATACCTACTATACATTAAAATCAATTTGTCTTCCAGTCAGTAACCACAGGATAAAAAAAAAAAAAAAAAAAAATCACAAAGAAAATCTGAGGGGTATTGCACAAAACGAAGATAAGGGATTAAGCCGGGATATAATTTAGCCTTGACTTGGTTGCACAAAAGCAGAGGCACCTAAGTTACCTTGGAGATTTATTCTGTGCAGCTAGCCTGCTCCTGACCAGGCTAACAGCCAGGATTTATTAATCCTGGGGCCTTCTCTGTTCACTCAGCAGTGGTTTTACCTTATTTTTATTTGCCTGCATTGAAATACAACAGGTGTTATTATTTAAAGTTGTGACCATTATTTGTATAACTATTCATGTGACAGTCATTGTTACGGTTATATTGCTGTTTGAAAACTGCTGTTCATATTGTTGTTAGAAGTTTGAAAAATGTATATTATGGCAGTTGTTGAGATAATTAGAAAAGGCTGGTAAAGTTGCAAATGTGTTTTAAATAAAGTGAGTGATGAAGGGCAATATATAAAGTGCTATATGTGTGTTAGTGGTTCTAATAATGGATCATGTATGTTCCTCTTCCATGTGCATTTTATTTGGCATTCTTAGCACTAAATTTGTGTTCACAACAGGGAGAGGACACCTCAATGGTTTTTGACCTTATATTTTGCTGGGAGGAAATAACAGTTGAATACACTGTTACAGTCATGTTTACAGTTTGTGCATTGAATTTATAACTTAATTATCTTTATAGTTTATGATTTCAGAGTCCAACTTCTTCAGTGTCTCTTTTCTATCTCCATATACAGGCCTACAAGTAAGCAAAGCATATAATATACAAAGAAGGAATATGTAAAAAAAATATGCATCATATTCCAGCATTGTAGATTAGTGGTTGTAATTGATTATCAGGGTGAATTTCCTGAGTAACATTAGGCTATATTCTGCTCATTTTTAAGACAAAGAGTACAACTGATCATTTGTGCAAATAATTGGCTTAACTCCTTGAATGGTATGATTTTTACGGTTTCATTTCAGAGCAGTGGTCAGTAAATGTATATTTTTAGGCTGCTTACGCATTCAGTCCGACCGCGATGGTCTGCCACGCTCGCTTTCTTTCGCTGTTTCATTACAGCGTCCGTGTTTCTTTTTTACAAAAAGTGTGTTTCACGTTATCATACTTCCATAAGAAGTTGCTGCTCACTCTGGTTAAAGTATGCACAATGCATATTCTCCATTTTAGCATTAATAAATCTGTTATCGACCTCACGTTATGTTAAGGAAAGCCGTGAACGTGTATCTCTCCAAATTACTTCCGTCTGGCTCGACCTAGTCATTTCATTTCATTTATTATACAGGAATGTTAAAAGTAACATTAAGTTACAATATAAACGGGCCTGACTCAGTTTAAAAACTGGTTTCCAGCAGGTTCCTGTTCTGCAGAAACATAAAACACTGAACACAGTTACGACACCTCCTCAGCCTGACTTGGCCGTTGTACGCACCAAGCCAGGATGCACTGATTAGACTAGGTCAAGCCTCACTTTATCGATTATCCTGGATTTATAAATTCTACTTTTGTGCAATACCCCTCAGTTCTATGATAAGATACATTTTCACCTCTTTCAGGTAGTGCAGATGAAAAACCTAAGACATAAATATAATGAAAACCATCTAAAGAAAATACATATTATGTAGGACATAGACTGTAGTACAATGGCATTAGTATTGTTTTTGTTAACACCCTAACCTTACGCCCAGGTACTGGTGCAAGTATTGTACCAGTACGTTTCAATTTTTCCTATATGTGTTTATATGGGGTTGGACTGCTAATTGCCCCACACTAAATTCATTTGGCATTTTAAATAACTTACACCATATTAGGCCCGGAGTCTAATTGTATTAAAATTAGTCAATTAGTTGGAAATTTTGATCATTTCGAGTTGTTATTGGTTTTTAGTTGTTGGTGCAACCTCCTGTTATTGTTGAATGTTTAAGAACCCGTGTAAGAAATGAAAAGGATAATGCTGTTGATAGGAGAACGTATGTGAGCTTATTGTTACAATCACTAAAAAGATGGACAGAAAAAAAAAGAATACAGTGCAGTTTTAATTTGTTATTGCGAGATAAAGTGATGTCCGTACCTCCTCATTACATGCTTTGTATTAAATACATAGATACTGTAGATAAGACCATATGTGTACCATATTGAGCCTAGTGGGTCACATATGTATATCTATGTGTACAGTAATTACATTAATCTTGCCTTATATGGAAAGAAACAGAATCGGCGAGAGGGGTTAAACACAAATTGGAAGCCTTAGAGGCAGAAGTTAAAAAATGCTAGATGTAGAGGGATTGCTGATAGGTCTTGTGAGACTTCAACCGTCAAAGGTGATTCTATTGCACAAAACGAAGAATAGGGATTAAGCCGGGATATTCATCCAGTTATCCTGGATGAATTTAGCCTTGACTTGGTTGCACGAAAGCAGACTGAAAAATGTATAAAGCAGCATACTGTACAAAATTGACTCAAATAAACTTATAATAAGTGGAAGACTGCTGATAAAGAATACCTACATACAAATTAAACTGAATTCTCTGATACTAGACACACTTTAAGAAAAAAAAGTAATGACACTTAAATATTCGACGAGTGAAGACCTCAGAGTGTAATATTATCACTCTGCATATTCTGGACAGTTGCCAAAAATGAAAAAGTCAGTGCCTTTAAATTATCTTTAAGTCACTTCTCACTTAATAATCATAAATCCATGTTAATAAATCCCTGTAATGTTCTTGGAATCTGTTGAGCGGGTGCTGTTTTAATTTATAGTTTTATAATTTGGCCATTGTTAGGACTATTGAATGTCAGTGTGGTAAAGACTATAAAAATGAACATGCTGTTCATGAGGTGTAGTATGTGAATCACTTATGCATGTACAAAATTAAATAATTTCTTAAATTAGCATATCTATAGTTTAAGAGTTCCTAAACTCTACAGTATGAGGCATAAGACCAAAACAAAAAAGTATTTTAGTATGCATTGTATTTATACTTATATGATGAAGATGTATTATATTATTTTAAGCTAGACGGGCACTCGAAGAGTGCAGACCTCCGCCAATGCATGCCCTATCTCACAATGTTAATGTTCCCAGTCATGAACAAATTTTTCCGATTATCCTGACACCACATGAATGCAGCACAAATGCCCTATCTTGCAATGTAAACGAAAGTGAAAAATATTTTGCGTGCCGTGACTCGGATCTACTCCAAAATGTAATGGGTTTTTCCTTGGCCCAAACTACACCCTTTCACCAAGTTTTAAAGTGCCCATATTATGAAAAAAATCACTTTTTCTGGGATTTGGGGTGTTATTTTGTGTCTCTGTTGCTTCCACACGCATACAAACTTGGAAAAAAAAAACATCCATGCTGTTTTGAGTGAGATACGGGTTTCTGAATGTATCCTGCCTTCAGTCTCCGGGTGAACTGTTCAAAATCTGCAGGGTTTTCTACGTCACTAGCCGAGAACGAGGTTAGCCCCCTCGTTCTCAATGGTAAAACACTGCTACAACACACACAAGTTCACCATAATCTACAAAAGAACTACTTACATGTCCCTGTTCTGCAGGTATTCTACGCAAAGTTGGAAGTGCACCCTCTTAGAAGAAGTCTCCCGGCTAATCCTGCCTTGTACTGACTGAAGTTAGAGAAACAGCTAGCTAGCTGATGTGATCCTTACCTAGCTATTGCGCATGTGCAACTCCCAACAAAGATGGTACAGAAGTGAGATGTCTCACTCTGTAGCTAAAACAGAGACCTGAACACACAGGATGAAAAGAGGAGCTGCAGCATTGTGCAGTACAACAAAAATATGGTGTTTTCTGAAAATTAAACCATGTAAACCTATTCTGGTACAACTTCAAAATACAATTATGAACCTGAAAATGAGCATAATATGGCCACTTTAAGAAAATAAGGAAATCCTGCTCACATACAAACTAAGCCAAAAACCTAACGTCCTTGGCGGCGGTAATTAATGGGGTTTTCCTACCTTTTCCATGACTGACTTCCACAGTCCATGTACAGTTCAGGGAGTTAGGATACAGCTCCGGGAAGCCAGGTGATAAGATGATGCCTCCAGGTCCCCTGATGTCCCCACCGCATGATGCTGAATAAAAAAGGGAAGAGAATGAACGATAACTGTTGCTGGAAAAAGAAGAAAATTGTAAATGAACCATTACATCCTTCACCTGAAGACTGAGGAGCAATTTAAATGAATAATGCATTTAAGTCATATCACATCCTGTCCTGCTATTTTTATGAGTACATGTAATTCTGCCAACACAATGTTTTTTTTTCCCTCCCTCTCTCTCCAAACTTGCCCTACTGCCAGGACAATAATGTTTCATTAATTCAGCTATCCATCCATATTTTCTCTGCTGCTATGGTATCTTAAACTGAAAGACATTGTCAGAAAACATGATAATCCATTGAATGTATTCACAATTCACAAGAACTGACACAAACATATTAAACTGATTAGAGCATCAGGCTTTGTTATGATTGTGACCTCAAAGTGATTTTGAATGTCTTCCAAATAGAAACAATCAGCCCAGTGATGCGTTCCAACTACTTTTCAGTCAGGTTGGGAGGATAATCCAGTTACAACCCACCGAGTAGAGTAGTAACAGTTGAGGTGATAGGGAGTGTTGTCTAAAGCAGCAACACTCATCGGCACCTCAGTAATATGACTCTTATGCATGTTGACTATTGAATTTACTGCCAGAAAGCTTCTTACCTCATCAAAGGAAGTTAATGAGTTAATCTCAACCCTCATTGGCTGCTGAGGACCGGAAGGTTAATGCTTGATCCGACTGAAGGTTAACTGGTCTAATTGGATATTGTTGAAACCTGCACCGTTTCTCATGCCGTCATTGTGTTTCAACTAAAAGCTAATTTCACATACAGGGAACTGCTTTTTAAATACAGCATTGATGAAAATTGACATGCTTTGTTTTCTTCTGTCTTAGAGTGTGTGTGTGTGTGTGTGTGTGTGTGTGTGTGTGTGTGTGTGTGTGTGTGTGTGAGTGTGTGTGTGAGTGTGAGTGTGTGTGTGTCCCGAATGCCCAAAGAGTGGTGTTACAAACAAATGCCCGGATGCCTTCTTCAAAACAGCAATCGTTGACAAATATTAGAAGTAGAACTCTTGTGCATGTACATATTTTCAAACTAATGAATGTCAGATGTTGTTTTGAGGATCGCCGAGATGCCTGAGGCTCCACAGCTGCACACACCCACCCCACTCTTATCCTCTCTCCTTCCACCCTTGGGCCCTCCAGCAAGCACAACACATCAAGGCCAGAATTCTTTCCCACCAACAAAATCATATTAAATAATTTATTAATGAGCCAAAATTACATAAAGTCATTAAAAGTGGATGAGTAAGCTTGGCAAATGAGCTACTTCAGAGGCTCTATAGGCAGAGGGCCAAGGCATTTGGCACCAGTCTGGCACACACCTAGGCAAGAAAATGCTTCAAGATATCAAATACATTTTCAAGACAACTGTTGGACTGAAATAACACGGCACTGTATCATATACACGATATGGTAGTCACTACCAACCGTTGCATGTATTTTATTCGTTATATTTTTTCAACTGAGTGATCCCTGACTAAGAGACATCATTCACGGTTTGTGCGCTGCAACAATAATCGCTACAATTGACCTGCAGTGCACTTCTAAAAAGCACAAAGAGCAAAACCGTACAAACAATTATGTGAGATATCTAAACTGCTTTGAGCATACTCTGTCTTCAGTATTACATGATTTATAAACACCCCAAGTAAGTTGTTCAAAACATGGACTGGGTCTATTTGTTGAATAAAAAGCATTTAGACAACCGTATGTTTGGTTAGTCAGACCTGCTGTAGGCGACCCATAGTCACTTACGCTTGTGTCGTTCGTTACCACTTGCAAACAAGGCAAGAGGTAACGACTAAATACAGCAATGGAAGCTGCTTGCCAGTTACTAGTTGCAGCATCCCATAAATATTTGTGGCAAAAAAGACCGCCAGACTAACCATACTGTATGTGTAAATAGACTGTATTTTCTCAAAATAATGCTGACATCCAAATGAGATGATGTGGTGCTGTTTGAAATTCAATCAGTGTTTCAAGTCATAACCAGGTCAATTATTAAATGTCCCTTCAATGACTCAACATTCATGTTGGAACGCTTAAAGGACAAGAAGGGTGGTCCTTGTATTTAATGGTCATTCTGCTCTGATGTGTTCAAAGGGCCATAAATTATGCAATGGTGTCATCCAGAGTCATTTTAAAAACACACAAACCAAAATAGTAAAAAAATAAAATAAACAGATCTTACAAATATGATTAGCATTCACTCAAAAGAACACTGTGCTGTCATGTATGAGACTGATGCCTGAGCTGGAGTGCATGGCAAAAATAAATTACATTTTGTATACATACCATCACAAGTGGGCAGTGGGTGGCTCCAGAAGTGGTTTTTCTCACAAACCAGCGGCTCCTCGTGGCTCAGCCTGTATCCTGGGTCACACTGGAAGGACACCGTGGAGCCGATGGACAGGTCATGGCTTAACCGTATGCCATTCACTGGGATACCAGGATCCATGCAGGAGTATGTGTCCAATGTGACCACTAGAGAAATTAAAAGCAAGCAGGGCAAGCAGGGATCCGTTTCAGAAAGCAGGTTTAGTGAAAGTAAGAGTAAGAGAGTAAGAGAGTAAGAGAGTTAGTTAACTCTGAGATGAGGGAAACTCTGGGTTTTCTGTTTCAGAAAGAGAGGTAACTAACCTCAGAGTCAGTTACTATGGTAACTGAGTCTGTGAACCTAACCTGGTCGGGAGCAGGTTTTCTTCAATAAACCTTGAGTTTCTCTCAGTCTCCTCCTTCTGACACAGCTCTCTTTCATTTCCTCATTCATTCATTCATTCATTCATTCAATCTGTATCAGGAGCATGTTAGCGCAGTTTGTTATCGGCATGAATAAAAAACAGTGTTGGTTTATTAACCATGTTAGGCAGACTATAAAATGTTGAAATGTTGCTATGGTGTGCCTGTCTAGTAATCCATCTATCCTTCCATAATTCCAGAGCATCCATACACAGTACAAAGCCAGTAAGATATCATTGAAAACTGATAAGTAAAACTGTATGGTGAGGCAAAAACACATCCGATAATCTCTCACTTAAATGTTGTTTGGACCAAAGTGGCACAGCTGTTTGAACTGGATCCAAAACAAAATACTTCATCAAGTGTTTGGCGAAATCCAGTTATGTATTGGTAGATCTCCCCTTTTTTGGAGGGGTTGGTTGGAAAAGGGAATTGTCACACTGGGGGATCTGTAGCTCGGTAGCATATTGAAATTCTTTGAAGATGCAGTACAGCAATTTGGAATGCCTGGGTCTCAATTTTTTAGATATTTGCAACTTTGCCATCTGTTAGTGGGGATTTTTGGATCCAGTTTCTCAGCCCTGAAATGACCAGAATCTTTAAATAAGGTCTTGTTGAAATATGGAAAAAGGTCATGCGGCTTATTATGAGGGTATTATTCTATGCATAAGCAGAACCTTGGGAGAGGAGTCTGGACAGCCCTCAATAAGACATGGGAAAGGGTTCTGAGTATTACACTGGATGATGAGGAGTGGGACAGAATCTGCAGGAATATTACAACTATGTCATGCGATGCGAGGGTGCGCTTCATTCAGTTCAAGATTATGCATCGCTCCTATTGGACTACCTCCAGATTGTTTAGAATTGGTCTGAAAGACACACCAAATTGTTGGAAATGTAAGACAGAGGATGGCCAATCCAGGATTGTTGGTATGATAACCTACGTCATATGCTCATGCTGCAAATTGTATGTTTTGTATGTAAAAAAAAAAAAAAAAAAAGGAAAATCACAAAAAAAAAGAAAACATAAGTATTAAGATAGAAGCACACCTGATCAATAACAGATACCTTGAGCTACTTGAATCAAACTATGCCCGTACATAGAGTTTGTATTATATATATATTTGGAAAGAAGTGCTAATTCAGAACAAATATTGACAAAGCTGCACCTTTTGTTCTCTTTCGGAGGCGTTTCTGGTGCCTGGTGGGATGTCTGTGAGCCCAGCATGAAGTGTATTTAAAGGGGCAGCACACAACGTGAAATGTATGCGAAATTGCATCCACTGCAGAATCAAACAGCACTGGATACACACACTTTCAGCAAGCCAAACAAATATTGTCTGAATAGATCCAATTCGCTATTGTATTAAATAAATAAGGAGGAGAAGTGCAGTTCTACTGCATGGCCAGCAGAAGTTACTTTTGGCCACATGGCACAGCATCATCAGCAAGAAATAACACAGTTGACAGTGTAACACGGTTATACTATATGGTTTGTGAGCTATAGATTACAGTCACCAACATTTATAATCTGTAACAGCCCAGGCTGACCAGGCTGATTATCCGTGTGAAAACGGGGCTCTTCCTTTATACTGCCAAGCCTCTGTAGAAAACATGTCTTGCTCTCCTTGAGTAATGCATGATATTTTTAGTAAGGAAATACATGGATCTTTCCTGAACAGAATAGTAGAGCATTCATTGATCACTGCTGGTATTTGTCTCTGGGGTGCAAACATTTGGTAAAAAAAACAAAACAAACTAATGATTTAAAAATAGAATGCTCATGAGTGAAATTAGAAAAAAACAAATACTTAATATGTGGGCCTATATATGATTTGATAACATTTTATAATATGTTTTTGTAACTGAATATATCTAATAGATTCATTACATACAAAGGGAATGGGATGCAGTGTTTCTGTGCATCAGTTTATTTACAGCATAATTTAGAACAGCCCTACTTTGTAAGACCAATTTTACAAATGAACTAGGCTGGGTTTCCCCAAAGCATTTCAGCAATAACATATGTCCTAAATTGCAATGGAATAAGCTAATATGATCTTACTGTTATTGCTTTTCAATAGCCTCATCAACAAAAGAAAAATGCACTTGAGAGTGAAACATAATAAGACAAAAGGCACTTGTGGTCTGCTTTCAGTCAATAATACAGGCATAATAACAAACTCTGTCTTATGACTCACATCTGAGTGACAAGGGTAATGGTGCTAGTGCAAAATAGATCACACTATGTCCAGAGTATTTTTCTATTTGATTTTTCGAAGACTACCACTCCATGCATAATGATGTGGAGAAAAAAAAAGATTTTACCCGTTATACACATTATTTGATTATGTATACATAAGAGAACTAATAGTTCTCTATCCTCACCCAGATTTTTTTGTCAGTCTGTGCACTTGAACACAGCCTTCCTCCACAAGCTTGCACCTTTAAACTTGGGGTTACTGTTGCGCCTGACAAGGGGCAGGATAGTGCAAGAACACATTTGGATAGCTAAATAGTGAATCTAGGGACTCGGATTTAGGGCATGTCCCTCCAAGTCAGTTGTTGACATAAATACCACAAACGCACTGAACTTTCTGCAGTTTCCATGTATTTACATTTACAGCACAATATTATTCAATAAGCTGCATTCATTAAGATGTACAGCTGACTTTGTCCTGAAGTTTGGCTTTGATTTCACCCAGAATCCATTCCCTAACCTCCCACACAAAAAGAAATGCAAACAATAGGGTTTTTAAACTCAACCTGAAGTAACTGTGAGGTATCCTTAATCTAGTTATGTTACCACTAATGTTAATTCTTAACAATACAGTGTTGTCCTTGGTCTCCCTCTTAAAATGAGCAATGTTTAAAATTCTGTAGTCTTACTCTTGAACTTTTCTCCCAGTACCTGAACTGAAAGAACTTTGCTTCATCCTGAGAACAAAAGCTCATTAAGTCAACTTGTTATAAATAATATTGGTGCTCTTATCACATAATCCACCTGAAACACATCCTCAACACAGTTTGATCTTCACACACTTTCAGAAACTTTATAAAAGTGTTACAAAAAAGGCAGACTCATTTTGATTTATCAGGCCTTTAACTCTTGTTACCTTTTTTCTTTCCTTTTGTTGACATACTGTATCTAATTTAAAATCAAGTCCACATTTTTTTTGAATCCTATGGAAATTACCAAGAATATTTGTGTACTGCTCCAAAAATAGTGCATTCATAACCTTAATGTTTTGCAGTGCATGCAGACAAAAGCAGGATACTCTCACCTTCATAGAATATCTTGAAGCCACTGTTTGATCGACTGTTATCGGTGGTGAAAAGCAGATACAGAAAGTTGCTGCTACTAAACAGGAACTGAGGGACCTGGGTTCCATTAAACGAGCCAATCAGAGGAGAGAGCAGGTTGGGACCGTCATGCACTTCCAGGAAGTCATAACTGAGTTCAGTTTGAAACCTTCAAAGTAAAGAGAGCAGAGAGAGGGAGATGCAGAGAACACAATTATTTGTATTCATAACAATTCTTCTGCTTTGACAGACTAGACAGTTTGAAGCCATTTAACCTGCTGTGAACGCAGAGAAAACATTTTACTTTTAAGGAGATACATGAGAAGAAATAGCTCGCACAACAAGTGTTCCAATAATTGCACGAGTTTCTTGGAAATATGACATGGTATGGATCCGTGCTCACCCTCAGGTCTCTACATCAGCGGAAAAAATACCTTCAATTTCAGCAAGAGAAAAGCCAAGCCTCACTTTGTTTTTAATGCAAAGAGCTAAATAAAAAAAGTTGCATCAACTAGGCATGGGAAAACTTTGTCTCATTTAAAGTGAAGAGGGGCAAAATATTTGGGCTCATTTCACCACAAAAAAAAAAAAAAAAAAAAAAAAAAAAAAATCACAGAGAAAGTAGCTCTTTGTTTCTTTATAAAGTAGTGTGTCAGCACTGAGACAGCATTGATTATAAAATATGAACATTGTATGGTTTCGCTCCTTAATGGTAAGAAATAAAGATCTTACAGCAAGACTGTTTTTTTCTTTTACTGCAGCTCTCTAAGGAAGTGAGCGGGAGCCAGTAAGCGAAATAAAGAATTACTCGAGGCTTTCAACATTTTTGGAAAATAGGTCCAGGACTGCGTTCCACCTCCTCTGACTTTATATCTTTAACTCGGAGGCTTCCTGGGCTCGGTGTACACCTTCTGTGTTTGTGCACATTTCAATTCATAGGTCTGTGTTTAGTTAGGTATAGTAGTACTCACATGCAATACAGTATGTGGATACGGTATACGTACATAAGGGATTGTGTGCTGTCTCAGTTTTTGTCTGTCTTTGTGTTAATGTACAGTATATGTGTGCATCTTTGTTTCCACGGATGAGTTGTTGAAGCACTGTCATACAAACCTGTCAAAGCTGATCTTGATGGAGCTTCCCGGCTCGGCCTCAATGACCCACTCACAACTCAGGGAGTCTTTGTAGTAGCCTGGCCACCCAGGGGAAAGGATGACACCAGAGGGCCCGGAGTAGTGGCCCCCACAAGGAGCTGGAGGAGCAGAGAGGTGGAAGAATGGTGGGAGGGATTGGGGAGGATAAATATATAAATAGAAGGCATAAATAGATCAGATAGGAAAGGAGGAAAATAGGTGAAGAAAAGTTGTTGCTTTAAAAGATGATAACACCCAGTAATCTTTTTGTACCCACATGAAAAACATTGAAAGAGAATAAATATAGGATGAGTCATCAAAGGGCTGTTTTTCCACAAATACCTGAAAATAACACAACAAAAATGTAGCCCAGTTTGGGTGGACTGCATGTTCCACATATCCTACTCACTTTTTAGATCAAGATTCCCTCTGTTTTATCTTTCTCTATCTAACTCAATAGTTGACACATAGATCCACAAATTAGCTATTCCATGTTAGTACCTTCACATTTGGGAATGAGTCCGCTCCACATCCCCTTGCCTTCCTCCAGATGGCATGTGATGGTGTCAGCCCCCTGCGTCTTGATGAATCCCTCCTCACAAACCACTGAGATGGAACTACCCAGTTGGAAACTGTCCCCAAAGCGCCTGGCATTCAACGGTATGCCAGGGTCAGGGCACTCATTATGCCCGAAAGCTTGTAATGAAAAGAAAGAGAACAAGATCTAGTGACAAATGCTCTTGTGTGAATGAGAAACGGGGTCTTTGAGGAGTCAGGAGATAAGGGAAATGGATGTTGCCGTTCGTAGGAGAGAAACAAAACCTAACAGAGGTCTGCTCTGTACACCTGAGGGTGACAATAGCCTCTGTCTTTCGAGCTTGTTGTGCCTTTCACCAGAGAAAAAGAATTACAACGCTGTTGCATTAGGCCATTAGGGACAAGAGTTAGGAATTGTATGCACTATTCTAAATGCTGCTTGTTTTGTTAAGGCACTTTAGCTTCTCTTGGGGATACAATGTAGTAACATTTCTCCTCATAGCTTAAGCATTAATTTTCAGAGGAAACGAGTATGCTTTGTGACTGAGAACATGCATATTCTAACAAATGACTGGTACTGCTGAACGTCATCCCATCCTTTATTATTAATAAGATGTAATTTGTTTTCACTGTACTCTAGTTCATTTTTGTTTCTTTGGTTAGTTGTTCTGTATATGTTTTTAAAAAGTGTACAGTCCTGATATTTGCAAAGAGACAATCATACTAGTCATCACATTAATCCCAAACCATAAAAGGAAAATGGTGGATGCAATTATTTGTTCATAGATGCTTTACTATGATATGATTCTTTAAATTGAATTGATCTAACAGTCCCTTACTGCTATAGGTGATGTTGAACCCTCGCCCAGACATAGAGTGATCAGCCTGAAACTCCAGCTGCAGAACATTGCTGTTGGACGTCAGGTGGGAAGGAACTTCGGCCCCCGAGAAGCGTCCTAGTATTACGGCTTCTGACTGGTCCCCATCTTTGATAGTAAGGAAGTCATAGGGAGGCTCCAGGTCAAAATCATTGAAAGCCAGGTGTATTCTGGAGCCAGGCTCAGAGATAATGAGCCACACACAGTTGAGGTTGTTTCCATAGCCCTCTGGGTAGTCAGGAGACAACACCGTCCCCATGGGAGCGGTGAAGTTGGAGAAACAGGGGACTGTGTGATAGAGGGGAGGTATACATTAGTAATGATTTAAACACTTAAATATCGTTTGTTTTATAGCAACTTTCACTGGTCACATGACAATGTACACTGTGGATATTGCCATGACAGGGTCAGGCACAAAGATCAGTATAGAACACTGTCAGTACTGTATAACTAGCTCAGCATCAGGAGGCAGCATTGCTCCCATGGGTGCTGAGTAGTTGGGAGAAACATGAAACTATAAGGGGATGGAACAGAGGAGTTGGTGTACAAAGATACAGACATACAGCAATATAGGCACACAGGAATACTGCACACTGTCCCAATGGAGCAGAAGACAAGATTTATGTTATGGTTAGATATAGTGAAACTCACAAGAGGGGTTTAGGACAATGTACAGTATAATGCAGGTTTCCCTTCTCCTGAGTATCTGTATAGCATAACAGTGTGTACCCTACTTTCTTCTCTTTCAAACCCACCCCACATAACAAGGCAAGCACATCCTATCAATTTCCAATTTTACGTTATGTATATTGCTGTTTACACACAATGCCCTGCAAGGTCATTTAACAACACTGTAATTAATCCTCCATAGCTTAGTGTCATTGTGAACTTTCCAAGCGCATAAGTAATTGCTTCATTTGCTGTCACGAAAAAAAAGCACGTATTGGACTCACATATGCAGATGGGGATATTAGCCGACCACTGATTGTTGTTTTGGCAGGTTATCATCCTTTCCCCGATGAGCTCGAATCCAAACTGGCATTCAAAGCGCAGAACATTTCCATTTAGAAAGCCACTACCCTCTTGGTAACCGTACAGGGGTGTACCAGGGTCACCACAACTCTCTTTGTCAATTTCTATGGGTGAGGGGAGGAGAGGAGAGGAGGAAAAGGGGATGGAAAGAGGGGGAAGGAGGAAGAGGATTAAGTCAAGCCAAGTACTTTTTTTCTTAAAATTATCTATAAAGGTCCAGGTGAAGAGTCTGAGAGCCTGGTTAAGGAAGTTTTTTTTTTTTTTTAAAAAGGAGATAGAGAAGGGAGTGAGAGACAGGCAGACTGACAAATAGAAGGACAGAAAGGCAGACAGGAAAATTGACTCGTTGCTTTACTGAATGAGACAGTCGCAGACAAGAATACAGACAGTGAGAGATGATATCAGCACTAAAGTCTGTGTACCTTTATAGTTGATCTTGAAGCCGATCGAGCCCACACTCTCATCAGACTGGAGATGAAGCCACATCTGATGGGACATGCTGACAATCAGGTCTGGGACAAAGCTCCCAGTCAGCCTGCAGAGAGGGAAACAACAAAAAAGTCACTATAGTATCAAAACCCCCTTCTCTTCATCTCATCCCACAGAGTTATGTCTTACATCACGTAAAATGTATAGAACCAAAAATTCAATGTACTGTGTACTTTATGTGTTGCATAATAGTAATTATAGGTCATCACAAAGTTTGATTCAACAAAGCCAGCCTTCATTTAGTGCAGTGCAGTTTTTACATTCATTCAGCGGTTCTCTGCATATCATGGCAACATTATCTAAAATGTAGATCTAGCCAGCACTGCAACATTTGACTGCATGAGCAATATCACAGTATAATATATAACCAATGAAGTGTTTTATGTGGTACTTACACTTGTATTATTGTTTTAGAATCACCTACTTCCCCTCCATCTCCGATTGTTAGCGAATCGTACCCAATTTCTAGGTCGAACTCTTCGAAGTTGATCTGAATAACCTGTAATAAAATATGATTTGATAAGTGTTAGCATTAGGGGTGGAACGGTACTAAATGTATTCGTATTGAACCGAAACGGTACGGGCGTCTCGGTTCGGTACATGAATTTACACGGAGAATACACGGTATAAAAATAAATAAAACTTGCGTGCAAATGAATTAATGTAATGTGGAACGACTGTTACATACGCGTTTCTTAGGGACACCTAATCTGTAGCCCCGCCTTAGCTCTGAAGCTCCCAAGCTCCGCCTACATGTCAAGTCGGTCCTGTGAGTCCACACCAGAGCCATGTCTTTCTCCATCACTCTGGTCCACACGAAGCAAACTAGTCCCTTCCATATACAACCAAACATGGATGTACTGTGGCTGTATCCCTTCTTGCCTCGACCACAAATGGCTTCCAGGCCCATTTGCTTCGCTGTTTGCTCCGGTATTAGCTCCGCTGTTTGCTGCTAGCTCCGCTGTTAGCGTGTGAAGCTAACGCCACAATTCGCCAACTGCTCTGTGTAACCGAAGCTGCTCTTTTAACACCCCTGCTCTGTGCATTCACATATGAGAGCAGCGCTTGTCTCCCATATCACACTACTAGCTGATTGTCTTATTTTGTTTACAAGTTCCAGATGGAGTCTGGAGATGATGTGGGGTAGCCTACTTATTGTTTACTGTTTAGGCTACATCTTACTTTATACGCTTCAGGCTGGTGCAGCTAGCTCAGGGGAGAGACTGGATGACAGGTGGTACAGCCTGAGACATGCACAATAAAAAAAATTGCCTTCTGCATTTTTGTTTTGCTTTTCCCTCCATTGTACCGAACGGAACCGTGATGTCTGAACCGAGGTATGAACCGAACCGTGACTTCAGTGTACCGTTCCACCCCTTGTTAGCATGCAGCATGGTAGTGCTTATGAGCATTAGTAGCCTAATATTTAGAAACATTCCCGTAGAAGCATTATATCGGAGTCTGTCCACATAGAGTGCAGATCATTTGTGTACATATGTTGACATGTTAAAATTAATTTTCTATAAATACAAACAAAACTTAGGAGTCTGAAAGCCCCACCATCTGCTCCTTAAGGCATTCTATTTGCACCCAACTGTACCCAAGTGGTTCAAACCGACAGCTCTACTGACAGACATTGCTATCTTGAGAGTCAATTTTATTTGTGGTATTTATTTATATGAGCCAAACCCTCTCAATGATGAGCAGTAATTGAGAATGATTCTCAAGTTGTATTACCAAATAACCTGCCATTTCAGTTATATGAAATTCACAACATGGCTGCTCATTTTTATAACTTGCCTTTTGAGAGTGTGTTTCTGGAGACAACTACAGTATGTGATGCCATATACATTTTTGCAAGCAGAGCAGACAGCAACATGTTTGATAAATGCTGTAAAAGCCTAAGACTTCTTCCTATCTCATAATTCAGATAGCTGCATACCCTAGCCTACATTCCGGAACTTGTATGAATTATGCAGAAACCAACCCTCAAACTCAAATCAACAATGTCTTCAAGAGAAAATGGAAGAAAAACTCAACTCACATCAAGTTGTGAAAGAGTGCATAACCTTGCCATACACCCGCAAACAAAAGGACACTCAATACATCCTTCAAAGCAATATAGAAACGGAGAGCAGTATCTCATTACATTACTGTACTTTAGAGCGCAAATCAAATACTATAAACCAATCATTGCTGGCAAATTTAAGCGTTTGAATTGCCTGTCCGCATTCACCCTTGAGATAGCTTTGTTAGCTGTTGTCACCTTAACAAATGTACATAACATCACAAAAGATGACATTTTTACTGATCAAACTGGCAACAGCTACTTACACTAAAAATAATCAGGTAAAATCGAGTCTACTGCAGAGACAGGACACAATAAAGCCATATTATCTCAACCTACATTTTGCCGACATGAATTAGTGTTGCAAAAAAGGATGTTATAATGACATGAGTGTCACATCTGTTGATGACAAACATATGATGGCTGCTTGTCCATCCTTAACATCCCTTTCTCTGGCCATTGGGAGGACAATGCCTGCACAATATCATTGTGTAATAGCCTCATTACAATGCACGCATAAGCATAATTACCATAATAACATTAATGGACCAAGTTTCAGTGCCAAGTCAATGGCGTGTTTGCCTAGCAGAGGGCACGGCGGCACAAAGCTATGGCGCTTGCCAGTGCTAGTGAGTTCTGAGCGAGTGTTAGTTGGTTAGTTATTAATTATTAGCAGGATAGCACTCAGTTGACAGCCCTGTGTATATGACTTACTGGAATACCAATAAAGAGACAGATGTTTCTGTAGTAGAGCAATAATGACCATTAGGAAAACAGCTTTGACCTCTTCACTTTGGAGAAAAGCTGATCTCATTCAATCATTATTTCTCTCCATTTCTGTAACCCAAAATGAATGAAGCAAATCGCTTAATTACCAACAGCCTAGTTTAGGGAGAACTGAAATGCAATCCACTACAGCTATGTACATTAATGAGGGGCAGTGACAATGAACTTAAGTCAAAATACATGCATATTCTATGTAACCTTTCCCCACCCTGGGAAGTCCTTGGAAAAGAGATGCACACATAAATATGTATCCAGGAACGGAATGCCAAGACAAATTATCTACACCACATCTACAGTAACCATGGCCCTCATCATGCCTCTAGTCTATATCTACAGTATCTGTTTTTAGTCTTTAACTCCTTTATTTTTTGATTTATGTTTTATTCATGCTATAGAGCAGATGTGGATAGGTACGACACAAAACATAATTTGTACTGTACACTGTTATAGCACCTGTAAGTCTAGTGGCAAATTGAGGTAAAGTGAAGTTGAGAAGAAGATGAGGGTCCAAAAGCCTGTTATCGTTGGGTCCACAGAAGAACCATGACTCTATTGTACTACCTTGGTTGGATCGCTGGCTGTGATGATCCACACACACTGGGAGTTACTCTCATACTGGATAGGGAAGTTAGGAGATGTAAAAGTCCCAGAGGGTCCTTGTAAATTCGACCCACACGTTTTCACTGCAACAGTATAAAGATAAACATAAAGACACAGACGATAAACATATTAAGTTTAAAGACAGATTCAAAATATCCTTGATTATTCAAAAACATCTTTACAGTATACATCTTATAAATCATCACTACAAAACCTAAAAGTCAGTGCTAGGACTGTTAAATTCACAATAAATATTCTCAGAAGGCAGAGTAATAACTCGTGCATTGTAATATGACAGAATAGTAATGTATTGTTTGCACAAGTAGAGAGAAGGTCTATTAGCTGCATTGCCATTAATCAAATTCTAAAAGGTGCTCCAGGTATTATGAAACATAGCAAAACAGGCAGAGCATTTTGGAATGAAAAAGTAGAGTGCTGCAGCAGTGGCTCTCATACATAATTAACAAAAATGAACTTTCCTCTATCTGCATAGAGCCTATATCCAGAGGCACTGCCTTAATCAAACTGTTTTATTAGCTCTTTAGAAGCCTCGCTCACCCTTGCAGACGGGTCTGTGGTCGCTCCAAGCAGCAAAGACTTCTGCTACGCGCTGGCAGGTAATCGTTTTGGAACCCTGCAGCACATGGTCTTCATCACAGGAAAATTGAGCAGTTGCTCCAATGCTGAGAGAGATAACAAACTCCATTACTGCCTGAAAAAGCAATCAATTCCTCAAATATGACTCTTCATGAAATATGTGTGTCAAAATATCAAATTCAATAGATTCCGAAGATAGCGTGAATTTATCAATTTATTTATCAATTGCCCTTATACTCCATACTTGCAGAGCAAATGTCCAAGTTAAAAAAAAACAATGATGCCCTTTATGCAGTGAGTATTTTTTGCACATAAACTGAACTCAATTATGTTCATATATGAACACTAGACAAATATATATTGCAAATTAGAGCCAACAGAGTCCAGTGGAGAGTGATCGTAGACACAGAGGGGTATATAATTACATGGGCAAAGAAATATTCACTCATTCACTTGTGAGAGTGGACTTAACTGTGGCAGGTAGCTAAATCTTAGCGTCCACCTGTTTCAGACAAAAATGTAATCAAAGTCTGCTATATGTCAAAGCAAATAGTCTTAAAGTGAAGATGTATGGTTTTTTTCTATCCTGAAAGCTGAATGGGTCTGGTTCATCATAAAAGAAGACCTACTGAACAATATTAGCAAGAATTATATTAATCCATGACTTAAACACTTACTTAATAGATCAAACATTCCATACGTGATAGTAATATAACAAAGCTTCAAAACGGATGGAGGTTGTCATAACAAAATTAAAACTGGGTTTGCGTGCACATACAATACATTTTGTTGCCTTAATGGAATGTGACAGCATGACTTAGAATATGCTGCATGTCATTATACTGAAATTGGATGGAGAGCATGCTGTCCTGCTCCTTCTCTCCTCCTCTACATAAATCTGAACACCGTTTTCAGCTGTTGAAGCACCAACTCACCTGAAGTCGGAGCCAATCCGTTTGCCATTCTCCGGCTCCCCAGGGTCAGGGCAGTAATTAGACACCTGTTTGATTCCTCCTTCATTCACTGAGAGAGAAAGAGAAGGACCAAGAACATTGTACGAAAGATACTTTAATTATCAAAGCTACTTTCAGAAAACGCCACTGCAGTGAAAAGCACTAGAATAGTAGATAACTCTTATGTCTGTTTGAACGTTCAGTGGTTATGTTTGGTAACCGAATTTGGTTCCTGAATTATGTAGTTAGACAAATTGACCTTATCTCTCAATGTCAGACAGTTATTTGGCAGCGCTGTTGTGAATACATACGTGTTTTGCAATACCATAGTGAGTGCCAAGGGTAAATGCAACTCTCCTACCTGAGCTAGACAAAATAGAGGGAAATATATCTGGGCCAAACGGGGACTAAGAGGATTAAATAATCTTCAACTATCAATTGCAGGAGCTACAATAATCACTCACTGAGACTCCATACATAATAACAGTTTAAGTACATCAGATAAGGCCTTGTAGATATGTTTTCATATAGAGTGCAGCCTTCACTATGCCAGGAATGTAGAGAGGTGGCTTGGAATAGAAAAACAGTTCAGTGTCATTCTGTGCTCTGACTTTTAACCAGCCCATCTCCCCCTAGCATTAGGATCTGTAAATCAAAGACCACATGCCCTGGAAATGAAATTCATAAAATATGTAGTATCATAATTATCATTAAGTTTTGTTGTAATATTTGCAATACGACATCACCTCACCCCCCCTCACAAAGATCTGTTTTTACGCGAGAAGCTCTACCATTTCTTTTCTTTGACTTCTTTCAGGGAGTTCATTAGCTTTGAAGTTAATTGTTGCGGGTTATAATACAGTTATGGGTTCAATTATACGCAGTGAATCCACAAGGCATACGAAGCATCTCTTCATAGTCTTTTAAATGATATACAGTATTGTCTCATAGAAAAGATTAGAGCCCTCTGCATTATTCATGTCTC
The DNA here is from genome assembly GCF_008315115.2 of Sander lucioperca. Classification (NCBI taxonomy): domain Eukaryota; kingdom Metazoa; phylum Chordata; class Actinopteri; order Perciformes; family Percidae; genus Sander; species Sander lucioperca. Next base: position 34,060,674 of record NC_050182.1, read on the forward strand.
CATGCAATGCTGAATCTATGACACATAAGGTAATAAAGATTACAACCTGTTATCATTGAAGTGTTTAGCACACTGTGGAGTTAGAGGGAATTGTGTTCCAGATTTATGTTAATGACGAAGCTCCGCAAGCAATTAGAATGCATTCACTTTGGTCTGAAGTGTACACAAATCATCTGACAAGTGAGTGGTCACTCAACCTTGACTACTGCGGTGTACACAGTGCATGAACATAAGTCAATCTGGTGTACTGCTTAAAGAGTGCTAAATGAGACAGAGGGGGGTTTTTGGCCGACTGAAACGCATCAAATTTAGCATTTTGCTGCAATATACATAACTGATCTAGTTGATCTAGAGTGTCAGGACAGGATGTCTGAGACAGCAGGGGAAATAGGTCATCAGAAAGAAAAAGAGACTGCACTTCTGCAAAATCTAGTACTGTAGCTTAATTCCTTCACCAAATGATGCAGCAAAAAAAAGAGACAAGAAAGAAACAAAGACCCAGAACGCACATAAACAAAAAATCCAAACAATGAAAACAGTTGCATAATAAAAATAAAAGACTTACTCAAAGACAGTTTGTTAGTGTTGTCCTTTCCTGGTAATAATTTTACCCCTCTGGATTTAAGCTCTCCAGAGCTTTTCACTGGTCGAGAGCAACAGAAAGAGTTCATTAGATAAAAGAAGTTACAGTATTAGATGTGAGAAGATACAGTGCAAGTGTTTCTTTCTCTGCATAATACTTGGTCCTACAAAGAACATAAAAATGTAATTGCTACTGGTGTACATCATTTTTCAAAAGAAATGAGTCCAATGGCTCTGATGCATTCCTAATGGTTGCCTGGCAATTCTATAAAACCTAAATTAGTTTCTCATGTTTGCTTGTTCATATTACTCAGACATATTAAACACTGGATGGAAATTGATTGGTCAGAGTAGATTTAATAGTTATAGCCTTTAGCGGGGATATAGTATGCAGAATCAATGAGCAGCCCAAAGACCGCAGTGCTACATATTAAATCTAATTAAACACAGCAGGGGCCAGATTGCACAAAAAAAAACAGGTGATGAAAGCAACTGTAAATAATTTTGAAGTATCAACAGAAGAGCCAAAAGAAGTGAATGATGCATCAAGCAAAAACAATGCTATTTGAATCTGAAAGCATTCAGACAATCTCCTCTGAACTGCACTGCATGACAACTAGTGCATTCAACAAGTTATAAAACACAATTAAGATGTGAATCTATTTAGTGACCAGATAAGGATTGTTATAAGCTCAAAAGCCCACTGTATAATAAAACCCCACAGTGCCTGTTTAAAAATGTCTGCCCTTGACATCATAAATAACAAACGCATATAGAAATTGATTTACCACTGCACAACGATGCACCGCAATAGATGAGAATTGTGATTTTTCATGCAATTGATTTTATGTCTTCATTTACAGTGACTTGCTACATATGCTACTGAATGTTACTGCATGTTACTGAAAGTTTTTATAGAGCTGTTTATGGTGAAGTTGCAGGTTTCTTATCTGGCTTGGGGCTAGGCCTTTATGGTATAGTACATGCTGCACATACTGTGAATTTAAAGTCATGCCAGAGAACAATGTCAGGGTAATGGATTTTTGAGTGTTTATAACGGGGAAAGTATACACAGTATTTATCTCTCAAATATATGGTTAACAAGGGCCTCATGCCCTCTGCAGAAGGGGTATTAATCAAACTGTTTAATATTCAGTTAATAAAGATCAAAAACATGTTTTGTGATTAGTGTGTTTTTCTTACGATGATCCCTTTTCGTTGAAGTAGGGGGCCCTCTATTACGATGTGCAAATGAAGTAATCATATCTTACCTTGATACTGAGCCCTGAAGCCTTTGTGGCGGTGGTTGCTCTCTGTCACAAAATGCAGCCGCAGCCAGTTTTTGTTGCTGATGATGGGTGCTGGAATATTCATTCCAGTCATCCTGAGTGTAAAGAGTCACAAATAAAATAAATACACATTTCATCTGTTTGAACTTTAAGTCAACTACATAGCTTTCTTGTCACTAGCATCCTTGTGTCGCCATAATCACCTTAAAAAAGCAAGAACAAAACTGGTAATTGAGTAAAATGAAAGAAACCATAAATGAAAATATTGGAGAAAATTGGTAAGACACACAAAAATCAGAGGAGATACTACATCCAATTCTAGAGTACAGTATGTCATGCCTGGATAGAAAATAGTCCCCTTAAAATGAAGACCAGCACTAAAACCTAGAAAAAAGTCCACCTTACTTTGAATCTGCAGGTTCTCCTTGTTATGGTTTGTGCTCTTATATGTACAAATGTGTGTTGGAAATAAATAGGAAGACAAATAGTGGCAGAGAGAGAAAAGTGTGTGAAAACTTGCTCACGTGAATACATTAGTAAGTCTACTTGACTCCAGATTTTTTTTTTTTTTATTTCACAGGAAATGTTACTATAAACATAAACGGCTTATTTTTTTACATTTTCACCCCAACCCCAAGTCCCACATGTAACACCTGTTACACACTGTAACAATTATTACATAATTGTCCTTTATTTTTTATTTTTACTTCATAGGCTGTGTATTTATGTTATTATATTATCTGGGTCACATGACAAAGATGTATCCTGGTATTCATTTGAATCTTTAATTTGTTAATACATTAATAAATCTTTTTAAATTTGACTGAAATAGACAATAATACTGTTAATCGCAATTACTTCTCAGACAATTAATTGTACAGCAAAATTTGGAATTGTTACAGCTCTAGTCCCACATAGTTAGCAAGAACAGCAGAAATTATTTGTACACTCACATATGTCTGTACACATAATGCAATTAGATGAATATGTAGACCACATGTACGCAGATATGTACATATTTATGCAGGTACATATACAAAAGAAAGTAGATATAAAATGTAAATAAATAAAGAAAAACTAAACTAGAAATCCCTCTCTTGTCATTAAAGCACAGCGGCAATGGTACACCAACAAGGAATGCAAATCGGTGGCACAATAGATCATATATCAATTGAAATTATTTAACGTATACTTAGGAGGAATCAATGCTGCGCATGTCCTTCCTGTAGTGACCTTAACGTAGAAATGTACTTAACCATTGGCCCCCAAACACACTTGAATTTTCCCGTCGACCCTCTTAAGCTGAATTTAATTTTCTCCAGCGATAGGAACATCATAAGGTCTTTAAGCCATAAAGAAGCTTTTTTTGTAACTTACATTTTTATTGAGTTTTCACATGCATATAGACAAAACAATACTGCAAATAAGGAACAAATTAAAATAACAATAGTAATAAACACTAACAAACTGTCTGGAGATGTTCCACTATTCAGTCCACTATTCTATTTGGCATTTGTTCAGTTGGTGTCACGTCTCATAAATGTTCCATTTTTCCCAGTTCTTTTGAAATACATTCTCTTTGACTCTCAAAAGGTATGTCAATTTTTCCATAACAAAGATTTCCTGGACAATTTCCAACCACTGGTTCTGTTTTGGGATATTTACATTGAGCCAGTTTCTTGTGACCACTTTCTTACTGGCTGCAAGTAATACTTTAGTCAAGTACAGGTCTTCTTTCATTACAACATTCTCAATATTGCCAAGGTACATCACTGGACAAGTATTTGGGATTTCATATCCCAAAACATTTTTTACAACTAAATTAACATTTTGCCAGTATGTCCTCATTTTTGTACAGTTCCAGAAGATGTGAGCATGGTCTGCTTCTACACTCCCACACAGTCTCCAGCAGTTTTGTTGTATAGCGAGTTGCCTAGATTTTATTTTTGGTGTTATAAAATAGCGAGTTAGATTTTTCCTGCAGAACTCCCTCCATATTAATGAATTTGTAGATGTACATTGTGTCTCCATTGTGTCTCCATGTGATACCATTCCTCCTCTTGTATTTGGATCTTTAGTTCTGTTTCCCATTTTGCTTTTATATAGAGTGTTGATTCCCCCCTGCTCTCACCCAAAGCTTGATAGAAAGCAGAGATGGGCCGAGACCCCTTCTGTTTGTATGACTCCAATCACCTTATTTATAGTTTCAACTGGCCTTATCTCTTTTGTGAAATAATCTCTTAACTGCATGTATCTATAGAAATCTTTGTTTTCGAGGCCATACTTTGTCTTTAGATCTTGGAAGTTTAGAAATTCTCCACCTGCTGAAACTGTACATATTGCTGTCATACCTTTTTGTGCCCATTCTTTGAATACTGGATCATACGTCCCTGGCTTAAACTTTGAATCGTACGCGAACCACCTCAGATATCACATATCCCTCTTAAGTTTGTATTTTCTTACTACAACGCTCCATATTTCTAGTGTAAATGCTACTATTGGGTTCATAGCATGTCTCAAGGCACCTATCAAAAGTTTATCCCCCACCAATATCTGGGTCTGATAGCCCTGTATTTCCCTCTCCATTTCTTTCCATTTCGACTCTTAGTCAGTCTACACCAACAGGCCAGAGGTCTAAGTTGAACTGCATAAAAATATTCTGTAAGGCTAGGCAAAGCCATTCCCCCTTTACTTTTAGGCAGTTGAAGTGTCTTAAATTTGATTCTTGGTTTTTTACTATTCCAAATGAATCTAGAAATCATCTTGTCCCAGGCTATAAATTTGCTTTGGGGGATATTAATTGGAAGAGCTTGAAATAAATATAACAATTTAGGTAGAATATTCATTTTGACCGTCTGTATTCTAGCACTGAAGTCTAATGGAAGGGTAGACCACCTTTCAATATCTTTTTGAATGTTTATCGATTTCACTAATTGTTTTCAAACATGTCTAAGTGTTTTAGTCAGAGTTACACTAAGATACTTCATTGTTTTAGAATTCCATTTTAAATTATATGCCTCTCTTATTTGTCGGGATGGAGAATAATTTAATGAGAGAATTTGTGTTTTTGATACATTCAGTTTATACCCTGAATAGTATTCATACGTTTCCAGTAGGGACATTAGGTGTGGGAAACATATCTGGTTGTTCAAGGAAAATAATGACATCATCTGCGAAAAGGCCAATTATATGTTCTGTCCCCCCTACATTGACACCCTGCAGTTCCCCACTCTGCCTTATTGCCTGTGCTAAGGGCTCGACATATAAGGCGAAAAGAGTAGGAGACGGACAACAACCTTGTCTTGTCCCCCTCTCCAACTGAATCGTATTGGACAGGCTTCCGTTTACTCTGATCTTAGCTGTGGGCTCTTGATAAATAGTTTTAATACATCGGATTACATTTTCGTTGAAGCCAAATCTCTTTAGTACCTCGTACGAGAATAACCAACTAACACTATCAAATGCCTTTTCAGCGTCTAAACTAACCAGAATTGTACTTGTGCCACTTTTTTGAGCGTTGTCTAAAATATGGAGGGTTCTTCTAATATTATCGTGTGTTTGGCGTCCTCTAATAAACCCAGTTTGATCCTCATCAATCAGATCTGGTATGAGGGCCTCAAATGTTTTGCAAATAATTGATGTAAATAGTTTGTTAGTCTACGTTTAAAAGTGAAATTGGCCTGTAGTTTTTGCATTCTTCGTCTCTGCCTTCTTTAGGTAAAACGTTAATAATTGCTTCCTTCCACGATGAGGGGGCTCCGCCATCGTTAAGAGTCCAGTTAAAATAGGACATAAGCAAAAGGTGTTAGCTCCTTCTGAAAAGCCTTGTACCATTCCGATGGAAACCCATCGCTACCTGGTAGGGCTGAATGATTTTTGAAAATAATCTAATTGCGATTTTTTTCCCAAATATTGCGATTACGATTCGATATTCGATTATTTTTTTAAGCTCTTTGTCTTCTGTATTATTCAACAAAGAATAATATAATAATGTATAGTATGAACACACAATTACACACTAGACAGTTAAATAAGTAAAAATATAGTATATATCTATACACACACACACACACACACACACACACACACAAGTGTAATTTTTTACAGTGCACAGAGAGGAGCTGCCTCCAGCCCCTCCCCCTCGTGAAGTTGCGTGCTGCCGAGTGCACTTGCTCAGAGAGGCTATCGTTGCGTTAGCTAGTTGCTGGTGTTCTTGCCGTGGGATTAACTGTACTAATAAAACCGTTGAAACACCGCGGCCACGCTGCTGTGAAAGCTCCCCGAACGTCATTTATCAGTCTGGTTGATTACCCCTCTCAGTGGCAGCTCCTCCACTCATATCTTTATAACGGAGCTAACCGCTAACCGGAGCTAACCGCTAATCAGAGCTAACCGCTAATCAGAGCTAATCGTTGCCAATCGAGCCTTGAGTTCTGTGTGCCTGTATCCATTAACTGCATGTATAGACTCAAGCCCGAATAAAACCCTTCATTTTATTAAAATGGCTGTAAAAGTTTTAAACTACCACTCAGAGTTGTTTGAATGACAGAAATCAGCTCAAGGTACAGTGTAGCGTTAGCATGCTAGTTGATGCTTTCTCTACGGAGTGCAGACTGATTGCTCTCGCGAGTCATGTGACCAAATCGTAGCCTTTGCGATTAGGAAATCGCGTTTTAACATATCGCGATATTATCGAAAATGCAATTAATCGTTCAGCCCTCCTACCTGGTGATTTATTAGCCTTTAACCTAGTAATTGCGGCATCCAGCTCCTTAACTGTAAATTGTGACATAATAGTGTCATTCTGTGTCTCACCAATAGATGGCAGGTCAAGTGAGTCAAGAAAACTTAGTTTTTTTCATCAGCTGATAATGGTTTAGAATAGAGTTTCTTGTAGTATTCTTCAAATATTCTTTCGATTTCATCTGGTTCATGTGATGATTGGTTGGTTTGAGGGTTCCTTATTTTATGAATTGTGTTCATGGCCTGCTGTTTCCGCAGGCGTCTAGCCAAAAGTCTTGTTGCTTTTGGGCCTGATTCATAGTAAGTCTGCTTTACAAATCTTGCCCTCTTTTCTATATCTGTCCTGAGTATCTCATTTATCTCTTCCCTTCTTTATTTGTTGCAATACAGACTGATCTTCTGTATTCTTATGTTTCTTCTCCAGTTCTTGCAGTTTTTCTACTTTGTGTTTATATATAGCCGAGCCTTTTTTTGTGATGTTGTCAAGGCAATTAGTTTCCCACGAATGACTGCCTTCATACCATCCCACAGTATTGCAGGGTTTACCTCCCCATTATCATTCTCTTCTACATACCTTTTTATTTCTTCTCTTATCTGCTCCACATTTGCCTTATTGTTCAAGATGCCCACAATTAGCCTCCATACAGTATTTATTTTCCTATCATTAAGGTGTATTGTCAAGCTGATCCCACTGTGATCTGATACATCTGCCACCCCGATTTTACACTCTGTGACCCTGTGACTTTCACTTGTATTAATTAAAAAGTAGTCAATTCTGGAGTAGACAGAATGAGGTACTGAATAGTGTGTATAATCCCTTTCTTGTGGGTGAAGTTCTTTCCACACATCAATTAGTCCCATTTCCTGGAATGATGTATTGATAAACTTGGTTAGATGCATCTTGCTTCTTTTGGGGCTTGTTGTATCAAAGTTATGGTTCATGACCACATTATAGTCTCCTCCACATTTCAAAATACCTTCAGTTTCTATAGCAATAGTGTCAAACAAAGTTTTGAAAAAACATTTGGTACTCTCTGGGGGGGCATATACATTGGCCAGTGTCACTATTCTGTTCTCCAGCTTCCCTTTAATTAATACAAATCTCCCTTCAGTGTCCTTAACTTCTCTAAGACATTCAAATTGAACTGCATTTGTGATGAGGATAGCCACTCCCCTCTTCTGGCTAGGTTTATAGGAGCTGTAAAATGTATTCCTAAAACCAAAGCGTTTTAGCTTTTCATGTTCTTGTTGAGGCAGGTGAGTTTCTTGTAAAAACAGCACTTGAGCCTTTTCTTTTTTCAATTTAGCCAGGACCTTACTCCGCTTAACTGGATTATTCATCCCATTTACATTAAGTGACACTACAGTTTTATATTATATGGCATTTAAATGATCCAATCCCGTGTTACATTCATTCACCTCCAGACAACTTAAAACTGCACAAACCTGAACATCTGGGCAACGTGTGCTAACTGAAAAAAAAAACAAAAGAAAAGTCCTTAACTCCCAAATTAGGGTGATTCTTCGCCACCCTGTGTCCCCGTTGGTAGGCAGACGGGAGATCCTCCTCCGGGAGGGCCCCTCACTAGAGGTGAAACACGCCATTTCACGCATCTTAGTAGCCCAACGTCATCAGATGGCATTTATTTTGTATTCCAAATGAAGTCTTCAGCATTGGTCTTAAGTGTTTGGCCCCATTTACCAGCGTAAAAAATTAAATAAATAAAAATAATAAAAAATAAGTTAAAATAACTGAATAATATAATGAATAAAAAATATAGCTGCCCTACCAAACCATTCTATTTGAATTGAAGAGAGAAACAAACCGATATTCCTCAGAGTTCAAATAAAGTCTTGATGATTGTTTGTTGCTATTCATGTAATATGAATGAAATAGTCTCAAGAATGGCGTACGGTTATTTTTTTGCCATATATAACTTAAAACTCACATCACGGGCAGGAGTGATGTAATAGTCATTGTAACGTTAACTTCTCACAGCTGGTTTCATTAAGGGGCCAAGAAAGTTTCACATACCGTGACAAAGTAAAGAATGAAGATTAGTTGGGGGGGGATCCGCTCAAACTCCTGTAATCTTTCCCTCGCACAGAGTGCAGTGTCTTCTGTGCTCATCTCTCCGGCTCGCTGCCATGTCGGGGCCCTGAGAAGCTGCTCCATCTCCCGGTTCGGATCCGCGGCGCTGCGGTCTGGCGTCTCCACCGAGTAACCTCTCTTCCTCAGCTCCTGCGGTGCATCTTGTGCGCTCCCGTAAGTACGTGTCCCCGAGTCCCAGTGAATGCGCATCTTGTCCAGCGAAGTCTGCAAACGGATTCCTTTCTCTTTCAGGAGCCTCTTTATCCCCGTGTATGCCTTGCGCTTCTGAATAACCTCCGTGGCATAATCATGGTCAAATGACAGGCGTCGCCTTTCGATCATTATTTTTTTTCCCCAGGCTTTTTTCAGTACTGTTTCTTTGGTATTAAACTCCAGAAAATTTACCACAATGGACCTGGGTGGCTCGTTCCGCTCTGGTTTGCGAGCTAAAGCTCTGTGGGCACGCTGAATCTGTAAGCTAGTGTCCGCTGTCAGTTCAAGTTCACTTTTCAGGAGTTGCTCCACAAAGTCAGACACGGAGTTGCCTTCTTTCCCTTCGGGTACGATATAACACGTCCCTCCAAATCTGTCAACTTTTCCCGCCTGGCTTTCTGTCTTTCCATGGACTTAATGAGCGCCTCCTTCATAGCCATGTTAGCCGACTCGGTCTCGTTTATCCGTGCTTCTGCTTCATTCAGCCTAGTTTCATGGGCCTGAATCCGGGCGGAGTTAGCAGAAAGTTTTTGGTAAATTTCCTGCTTGAGATCTTTGAGTTCATTTTTCATGTCTTCCTTGAGTTCTTATTTGAGACTGTGTAGGTCTGCTTTATGCTCAGCCCTGAAGTCGCGTATTTACTTGCTAATACTTTGAAGCACTGAGCACATGGTCTCCGAGTTGTCGTTAGAGCGCTGAGCGTCGTCCATCTCCGGTGTATTCTTCCTTTCGTGTGTGTCACGTTTCGTTTGACTTCTAGTCGTCACTCCCCTGTTCATTCCAAAGTAAAATTACTATGAATTGCTTAACAGTTAGTGAATTTAGGGGGGCTAATTCTAACTTGCTATCGGGAGCTCAAGATCATGCAGCCATCTTGTCGTCCTGCTCCACCGGAAGTCAGCCATAAAGAAGCTTTGAGAGCAAATGGTAACTTCCACTCCAACAATATCCTTCTACATGCGAATAAGGATGCAAAGGCAATAGCATCCCTTATTTTTGCTCCCTAACACTCGATGGCCTGGCAATACTCCAAAAATAGCAGTTTCTGCACATGGAGTCAACACAATGTTCAAAGCCTTAGACAGGTGATGAAAAATAGCTGTCCAATAACCCTGAAGACGAGGACCAAAACATACGTGTCAAGTCAGCTGGTGACACCTGGCACCTATTACACTTATCAGTGACATTGGGATGTATTTTGGATAGCTTGGAGTTTAGTAAGATATATGTGATGTACAACCTTAAATTGTATCAGATTGAGTCTGGGGCAAGAAGTGCTATTATATTTACAGTCATTTTGTATATATTAGCCACCCAATAGTCGATTTTTAAATTAGGAAGAACCAGTCCACCTATGGATTTATGTCTTTGTTCTCTTCTGATCCTGGAGGTCCTGTCTTTCCATATGAAAGAGGACATGAGCTTGTTTATCGTACAAAAAAAGATTCAGGTAAAAAGAGCAGCAAGCTTTGAAAGAGGTACAAAAAGTGTGGAAGCACATTCATATTAATACAATTTACTCTACCTGCAATGGTTATATGCAAAACATTCCATCTCTCTAGGTCCGCTTTAAGCTTATCAATTAAGGGTGGGATGTTTTCCTGGTAAAGGCCAGATAACTTTCTAATCAGGTATCTGAAGGGCTACATCATTTATGGTGAAACATTCACTTTTTGAGAAGTTCAGTTTGTAACATGAAAAAGTTCCAAACATGTTTAATATTTCAGTTATTCGTGGTATGGTTGATACTGGGTCAGAAACAAACCGTGCATATAGCCGCAAGCGGCAATTCGCGGGTTCAAACCCTTTTTTCGGCTTCTCAAAGCACTTTCACTTGTTATAGGTACCTTTCACTCACATTCATACACTTTGATATCAGACTGAAAGGCCTGGGATCGAACCGCCAACCTTCTGATTGGGGATGCACCGATACCGATGCCAGTATTGGGTATCTGTCCGATGCCATGCGCATGTACTTGTACTTGTAGTCATAAAATTACTCCGATACTACCACACCCGATACCACCTCATAGCAACGTGACAATAACTTCTCCGTCAAGCAGGTATAGGCGACGGAAGAGGAAAGATGCCAGCCGTTTGGAGATTTTGGGCTGTAAAAAAATAACTAGGCTCTTCAATGCATGATTGCACTTGACGACCAGCCATTGTCGTTAATAATACTGGGTTTCGACATCTTCTCAGTGTACTGGAGCCGAGAGATTCCCAGCCGTCACCACATCACAGAAACCATGTTTCCAAAGCTGTTTTGTGAAAAAGCACATCAGCAGCCTGTTGCCCATAAACTTCACCACTGATATTTGGAGAAGCGGTGTTAGCCCAATGTCTCATCAGCTTAACGGGCATAAACATGAAGAAAGCGATATTTCAATCTGCTCTGTCTGCATGCGGTTTCTCCACAGCGCTACTCTGTAAATAGTGATTTTTTTTTTTCACAAACAGGCTAAAATGAAAGCTCTCGGTGTGTAGTCTAACGGTTTTAACTGTTATAGTTTGCCACAAGTTTTTAAATTTGGACAAAATATTGTGAATTTAGCTGCTGGCGTAAACAAACCGCCCTCTCCGCTGGATCATTAAATCCACATGGGTACTTAATATGCACGTGAATGACGTTATCGGACTTTGCGTTCTTCATTCTTTCTAAACTTTACCCAGTATTTTGAAATCAGGAATTATGATTTATTTTACTGACACTAGCCCGGGGAAATGTCAGAGCCCAGGCACTGAGCTTTGAATAGAAAAAAGGCATGGTACTTTGAAAATACTGCTTTGTTCTAATTGACAACAATATCAGAGAAGGACAAAATCATCTGTGTCTGAAAACACCCTCGGATCCCAGAGGGATTATTAAGTACTCGTATCAGTACTTGGTATCGGCAAGTACCCAAATGTAAGTACTTGCACTTGATCTTTAAAAAAGTGGTTTTGATTGTTAGGCAAACGCTCTACCGCCTAAGCTACAGCAGGCTTGTAAAGCAGCCCAATTGCCAAAAGTCAAAGCAGCAAGCAGCATTGAGCAGATGCCAAATTACCAAAGCCGCAAGCAGAGTTGAGAAGGTTTGTAGCTTCACAAAGCTAAGCAAAACCAATTCAGATGATTTAATGCTCTATAGAAAGAGTGGTGAAACCAACCACACACCTGTTTCATCCCTACAATAGATGCAGCAAGTCCCAGGATTTCGCCCCCTTTATCGGATTTTAACAAAACTTGGTACGTACGTTCAAGTCGTGGTGTAAAATGTCTCCATCAACTTTAGACAGGATTGCTACTGCAGAACTTAGGTTATAGGCAATTCCCTGCTAGCCCCGCCCTTTAGGAAGTTCTTTGATTGATGGCAGCCATGTTTTATGATGAATCTTGCTCATTTATAGAAATGTGTATCTCAGTCCTGCAAGGCTCTATACCAATTTTGGTCTTGATAGAATCAAAATTGACAAAGTTGTATTCATTAACCATTCATTAGCCAAAAAATCCATTACTGTGCACCTCTATGGTCCAAGAGGCTTTTTTGTAGAGCACATTGAGTTGCGTATGTGTGAGAAATTTCAAGTCAATCGGACTTATGGCCTAAGGGGCGTTTTCTTTCCAAAATCGCTTTTTTGATTGTTAATTGTAGCGCCACTCGTTTCAGGGATGCCCCTTTTGCACAGATGACCATAGGAACACAAATGTTCTCATAGTCTTGAGGCAGAGAGGGAAGACTTACTGTACAGAATCTCATGTGACCTGAGAAATTGATGTCTCGCCAGGGTTTTTCCTGCATAAAGTTTTGGCGCCCCCCAAAGAGGTTTTAGCCAGCGCCAAAGGAAAATCACGAACACCAAATAACCTGATTGTCAGCAGCCAGCCTCCCTCTCATCAACAGCCACTATATTTTACGCACACAGCTGGCACTGATTTGACTGGATCTGAAAGCTCCGCTGGGAAGCCACCGCTAATGGGATCTCCGTTTGCAGAGTTAGGCTGTACCTAGTCTCGCTTTGCAGAACATCCACACGCTGCGGAGCGGAGGAGGGTCTGGCTAGTTCACATAACATTCCGGAATGGGAGAAAAACATACTCTGGCACAATGGGTAGGGCCGGGCATCGTTCAGAATCTTTCGATCCGGTGCCAATTTAGATACCTCAGTTTCGATGCTGGTTCCTTAATGATACTTTTTTCGATACCATATGTTTTAAAATCCATTTCAACCTCAACAAAAATACATTAAACACAAAACTTTTATTTTCCACCTTAATTGTGAATCAAAACAGTTGTCAAAATAAAAGAATTCTGGTAACACTGCTCACTCAGAGTAACATTAATAAAACTGGTTGTGCTTTTGGATAGGGGTGCGCCAGTCAGATACTCAGGATTGGTATCAATCCGAACTTGGCCAAAATTAACAAAAAAAGAGAAACCTTTTTGCCACAACATGAACATATTATAAATAATAAATAAACAGTGTTGGGAACGTTACTTTAAAAAAGTAATTAATGATAGTTACTCACTACTTGTTCCAAAAAGTAACTGAGTTAGTAACTGAATTACTCTATGATAAAAGTAACTTGTTACCAGGGAAAGTAACTATTTGCGTTACTGTTAAAAAAAAAAGTTGCTATATGTCAAAGAATTTGGATTTTTTTGAGCAGTTTTTTTGTTGTGAGGCAGAAAGATCTAGCTTTTGCTTCTTGGAGGACTTTGCTCCGAGTCCTTCTTTGCTAGTGGATGGCGAGCTATCCTCTGTGGTGGAGGTATCGGTGTTTTTGGCCACTAGCTTTGTAGATACGTGTGTCGTCGTGAGCTTCATTAAATTAGATGTCGACAAAGTCTTCGCTCCTGGACATAATGTACACATTACATGCACGTTCTTGCCTTTGACCACAATGAATTTGAAGTAGTGCTTATATCTCCACCTTGAAAATGCCAACTTTTCATCGGATTGCTCCTGACTCGCCATCTCTGCTGCTTCATCGAATCTGTTTAGCTGTTGTTTGTGTGTGTGTGTGTGTGTGTGTGTGTGTGTGTGTGTGTGTGTGTGTGTGTGTGTGTGTGTGTGTGTGTGTGTGTGTGTGTGTGGCGCGTGCTGGCATGTGTGTAAAAACACTGGCTCTGATTGGCTACCATGAAACATGACTCTGCCTTAGCCAATTATAATCGCTTACCTCGTTATTAACCCACCTCCTCACTAGCTGTGAGCCAGGGGTGCGTTCGGATTACACAGTTTATTCAATCAATGCATAGTAAGGCACCGCATTTAACGTCCAGTAACGTTCGTTAGATTACCCCGTTACTGAAAAAATAACGTCGTTACCTAACGCCATTCTTTTAAACGGCGTTATTCCAAACACTGTAAATAAATAAATGACATTGTGTACAGGCTAATATTGAACTAACTAAAATGCAAAGGAATGTAAACAACAAAGACTTTTTAGTGCAAACTGCATAATGACACAAAACTTTAACAATAAACTTGGTGACTGCCCTGTTGTCAACATTGAACTAATGGAGAACTAACTTAAGGAATGTAATTGAATCGCCTTGTTGATGAGGGGTTGAAGGGAGCATGGCTATCTCATCAAAATACCAACGTAACGAGTCCCAATGTGCAGGTACTGTGGCCAAATGTGGCCTTAAGGCCAGAGCGATAAGTTGAAATCTCTGGTGTCTCTACTTTCCCAGAGAGACAAATTATACATAGGTGCACCCCAGATAATGAGCGATCAATTCAAATTCATCAAAAAAGATTGGGCCAAGTGAGTTTTTCTTTTCCTCCTACACATATTCTATAAAGTGTTACAAGAGGGAGTCATTTTAAGAATATTTTCTATGATAAGGAAGAAGCCGTTGCCCTCCTGTTATCTTTCGTCAGAGACTGTTCAGGAGCTGTACAATTTGGTGCCGGTCTGCCAGTAGATTGACTTCTGAGAACAGTGAGCCAGTGACTGTATATCCAGTAGCTGCTTACATGAATTGCCCTGATGGAATACCTAGGTCAATTATCAATTCACATTCCTTCAATTAAAAATTGCATTCTCTGCAGTCTGACTGCAGTAGAAGATAGCTTTTGAGGCATTTTGATTTGTATATTTTGCCTGGGAAGATCAATAATAAATCCCAGGAAGAAGAAATTGGATCTAATACACATGGTATTTTAACCAAAGTGTGTAATTTGGCTGCAGGGCACCTCTTGCTCTCAACCTGCTTTGAATATTGTAATCTTCTTCTGACAACCATTTAGCCACTATGTTAGAATAGGATTGTTCATATTCAGTGAACCAAACAAATATTGCCAGATTGCTCAGCGAAATAGCATTGTATTCCAAAGTCTCAGCTTTCTTAGTATGTTAACAACATACAGAGTCAACGTTACAGTTCACATTTAGAAACGTCTGCAAAGAAACTGAATTATAGGAAGGTATAAAATAAGGTGTATATGGAGAGAAAAGCATAAGAAGATTAAAAAAAAACATTTTCTGATAAATTCCATAGTATATAAGCAAAAACATGTATCTAATATTCACAAAGCCTTTCAGGTTTTTTGTTCTGTGTCCTTATTTGAAATAATGAGTGACGTGTAATCTACAGCTTGTTGTTTTTGCCCTTTGTGAACAGGGCTGTAGAATCATATTAAAGGTCAGAAGAATAACAAATAACTGTTTTCCTTGGTCGAGCCAGACTCCAATGTTGGCTTTGATCAAAGGAAACAGAGATTTCTTGTCTATTTTCACGGTGATTGATGTATAGACTCACACCAACCTTCTCCAGCGTGACAACAATGGGATCAATAAACTCATTTGCAGAGATCTGATAGAAATCTTCAATTGATAAAAGGATAAAAACTGCTAAGAGGTGTCAAAACATATTTCTTTCCCTACAGTCTTGTAATTTAAGTAGTTTCAACTTTCAAGAATTGGTTTTAGTATTATCATCTATCATCCACTTTCAGGAAAATGGCTGGCCAAAATGGCCAGTTCAAAATGTTCCTACATTTTCCATTTTACAACTATTACATGTCAAAATTAAATAAATATTCAAATACCTTCAGTAATTACATGTATGTGAAATATATGCATTGATCTCATTATTAACTCTTGCGAATTATCGACAATTTTTATTCTCCAGGGATCGACCTTTTCTTAATTTGCAATTACTTTTCTGCATTAAATTTTTACTTGTGTTTATCACTTGATACATCTGTAATACCACAGGTTGAGATGGGATAACAAGTTGGGTCACGCTTTTAAATCTATTCGCCTGAAAAGGGCTAAGAGGAGATGTTCAATTTTGCTGACTTTGAGGTTCCGGGCTGTCAATCATTGTTAAGCAGCTCTAAGCCACTAGGGTACATTGACAGTTTGCCTGTCTCTGCCTGCAGCTGGTGCTATATGTTAGGATGCTTGAAAGTGTAGCTGTCCAATGGCCTTGTACACAGTCGGAGACACTCATAAAAAGAGAGGGAGCAAGAGCAATGAATTTTATGGGCATGCGAGAATTGCTCGCTCTGAAATGTGTTTGTTTGCTTGTCTGTTTGTTTACCTGGCCGAGTTGAAGTCATCTCTCTAAATTCTGGCCCCACTGCACTCAAACTCAGTCCCACTTGGATTGCAGGGCTTAAAACGAGAACTTGGCCTGACAGCCTCTCACATTGGTGACATACAATAACATAATTTTGGAGTGTCAAAGTAATGCATGGTGACCGCTCACTACACACATAAGTAACAACTCACACTAATGAAGGTGCTGCTTGTTAAACTGCTTTGCCTGATAATTAAACACAGTATGTGTCTTGTTTTATCCTCTCCTTGGACACTGGACTGCAAAACAACTTAGCTGAAGATGTCAGTTCACTCCTCGGGGTTATGACACCATAGTCCCTTTAACACTGTAAACCTGAAATTACCTAGACATTACCCTGTCGGTAAGGGTCGACGCCGAAATCATCAAAATTCCAGGAACGACAAGAGACTTGGTTGTTAATGAACAAATTACGAACTGCCTTTCTGATGCAATGTAATCCGTGTCATGTCCTGGCTCCTGCAAACCAAATTGAATTATTTCCAGTAAGTGAGAACGCATCTGACACGGACAATATCCTGTTGTGTGCTACAGGTGTGAAAGGGAAACTCTGGACTATGATGAGACCTGATTCCATGGACATTGTCCGGAGTTCATATGTGAAGGCGGCTCATGGAAGTATCCCCTGATGGCAGACAGGGTCACAGGAAAAAGTATGGCATAATGTAATTTTTCCTGATATCTTTCTAATTGCTGAGACCTTAAGATAAGTTAATGAATAGAAAGTGTAATAAAACCCCGTTGTAGATTAGAGTAACAAAGTATTCTCTGAATGTATATAATATGTATAGCATGTTCGATACCGTTAATATTGAAAGACAAGAGACATTTCTCGATAAACTCAACATTTGTGTTTCTATGTCATTTCCTAGCTTACAGTTGTGATTTATTTTGGTTTAATGTAATCCATTCATGGTATTCACAATTTGTTTATAATGTTATAGCTGAAGTCTCTTCAATGTGTGAAGATATATCATGACCAGAGAATGAATTAATAATAATAATAATAATAATAATAATAATAATAATAAAAAGGAGTAGTAATAAAATGTATGTATATAATTAACCACTTTTAGCCATTTTTCTTTAATTCTGAAAAGCAGGAGCCACAAGACAACACAAAGCATTTGCCACTGGGGCTCTGAGAGGCATTTCTGTCAGTGAAAGAGTTCAGTTTGGAGCTTTTATACCTAAGAGAAGAGGGTTACCTGATGGTCTGTCAAAACACATCAGTGTCATCCCATATCAGCTCCCTGTCAAACTCTCTTAAGATTTGTCAACATACAATACTTAACAGTCATCACCATACTCAGAGCGCCTCTCCTTTTGACTCTCTCTGTCTCTCACTGACAGTGTCGGCCTCTCTCTCTCCTTCTGACTCTGGATGACAACTCTCAGGGACAACAGAGCTTGTAGCTCAGTGATTGATTAGAGCTTCTTTCAGCCAATTATAATTAATGCCCGGCAGGATCACATAAACCTGGCAAATGCTCCCATTCACTCAGGACGTGAAAGAGATGGATAACCTCAGCCTCAAGGTTGGGGGGTCAAACCTATTTCATATTTCCTTGTTTCAGTTTGGAGCGACTTCTACATCAAGCCAATACAGAAAGCCATAAACCAGTGTCTGAAGGCTGCTTTTCAAACAAAACTCTGTTGAAGATTCGTAATTCATGTGCACTTTAATTTGAATTATAAAACAGGGAACCATGTGTCCTCTCTGTGAATTTATTTAATTCAACCAGAACCACAAGGAATATTAAAAACATTTTTGCACACAACTGTCCATGAAAATTCATTAAAAAAGGTACATTTGCATGCCAGTCAGCTGGCTTTTCCCCTTAAGTTTCCAATACACGCGGCTGATTTTAGAGTGCTGCTCTTATAAAATATTACATGCTCAACCATACACTAAGAACCTTTGTTCTTTGCATGCTTCAAGATCACACACCAAGCAGGCCTCCTTGTTATCCCAAGAACTAAGACAAAATCCTAAGGCAATTAAGCCTTGTTTTACCAAGCCCCCACATCTCTTTGGAATAGACTTAGAGCTGCTGATTCAGTAGCTCTCGTTCGATCTGTCAAAACTTTATTCTCTCTATAAGTGCCCATAACCTTTTGTTTTTGTTATGATTACATATACAGTAGTCCAGTCTCTATAGGGCACAACAATTACTAGATAGGTACATTAATGATATTACTGAACATAATGTAATCTTATTATTGGATTATACTTGATTGGAAGTCGCTTTGGATAAAAGCGTCAGCTAAATGACATGTAATGTAATACTGTAATCCCATTGTTATAGTTTATAGTACTAACTACTGTACTACACCATACTGTTCATTTTTGTAATTGCCTTTTTTAAACCTACAGCTCTTTTATTGCACCCCCAGCCATTAAAGTGATGGGGGATTTCTCTTTGCATTTCTGTTATTTTTTTCTATATGCATACGTTTTTGAGGGAATTCTTCCTTATATTTGAAGTTTGGTCTGAGTTTGGAAGTGCAGCTGTGGGCCTGTAAAGCCCATTAAAGCATTGTATGTTATATTGGGCCAAACAAATAAACATAACTTTACTACTTACTTTATTGGAACTTTAACTTGTCAATCAAAACTGACTTCATACTTACAAAACACACTAATTGTGATAAAAGTCCTAGCATCCCTGCATTTCAAAATGTACTTTCGGGCCTACATTCGATTTGGCTGCCCGGTTTTCTTACAGAATATAGGCCATGATTTCAGTTTTACTATAGCACTAAAAATTCTTTTGAGAGAATTTAGTACACGTTATCTCTCTCCAACCAATACAATGCTTCATCTTCACTTCAACCTCATCTCACCTTTATGTTAACACCTCAACGCTTACAACACACACACAAATACACACCTACTGTCACAGGACAACTGAATTCTCATCTGATGAAATACAAGCAAAACACACCATCACTACTCGTGACAGATCAACTCACCAAATGGTTGTCGGTTCAGATCCCTCTACTTCCAAATAATCAGACTTCTCCTCCATCTGAAATTCAGTGAAAACCAGGGAGATGGTGTCCCCCGGATCTGCCAGGATGGTCCATTTACACTCCCCACTGCTGCCCAGGCCTCCAGCACCTCCACCAGCGCCAGGGGAGTCACCACTGGGGAAATCGAAGCTGGAGATGAGCCCGCTGGAGCCCCTTAGGGTGCCACCGCACGTGTCCTCCGCTGTCAGTTACCAAAGATATAGCAGGGTGGGGAGGGTGAGGGGAGAAGAGACACATGGTCTCTGGGTTATTTCAGAGCTATTACTCAAAGTTCAACATGGGGAAAAAAGTGGCTTCAGGCATAAAACATCTGCACCTGTCCCCTCAGATAAATGCAAACCAGAGAAAGACCAATGTGGAAGCTGATGTTAGAGCTGCATAAGCCATTTAGTCTAACTATTTTATGTTTTTCACACATCCACAGTTTGTTGAGTCATGTTTCTACAGCTAATTCAACAACAACAATTATGCTAACAATATAAAACATAAGATTAAAAGGTTGCTAGTGTTTTCTTCACAATCACAACAATCATTGCCAGTGTGGCATTCCGACAATGGGCAGAACTATTTACCAGTTAATGGTGTGCTAATTCTGTCACAATTTCCTTAAATGCAGTTTGTAGGAGGAAAAGTCCTAAATATATATTTTGTGCTTTTTCTCTTTCTTGTCTCCACCCTCCATCCAAGAGTCAGTAATTCATCAATGTGTCCTCCAAGCTCCCTCATGTTTCAGGAAACAAACAAATGGTGATAAACAGGGCTTGTAATGCTGTGAAATTGTTTATTTTTCTCTCCAATGTGGGAAGCACGGCATGTCAGTTGAATGTTAATGCACTCTACCATAACAGTGGCTTGCTCTTTCACTCCACGTCCCTTTTCACTTCTTTCCCCCACCCCTTCTTACATCTCTCCACCTCGCTCTCTCCATTCCTCTCCTCCGAGCCCTCTCAGATCTTTCTGCTATTACTCACCACCCGCCACTCTACCCCTGTATCCGTTTTTTTCTCCCTTAAGAATTCTAATGATGGCAGGGCTTTCACAGTTTTCACGTCATTTAAGACTAATATGTGACACTCAGCTGTGCTAGCTGAAACCTTTGATGGCTCAGTGCTCCACTCAGGGCTGTCAGAGCTGCCAGCCTTGGAAAATTCCTGTATGCTGCATTACACGATTGGTCAAGGAACAAGAAGCGGGTGTATGAAATTCAAAAGAAGATAAAGAAAAAAGGGGAGAAGATGGGAGAGCAGGAGCTGCTAGTTAGCTTGATCCATGTCCTTTGACACATTAACTGAAGCATAGCAATAGATCAAAGTCTTCATAGGAAGGGCAGAGATGGCACATATATGATTCATATCAAGGGCTGACTCATTTGCAGACTACACCAAGGGCAGGCTTCATTTGTTGAATAGCTGCAGCCTTGTAACAACAAAAGCATGTGGAGCCATAATGATTTGTTTTTGGTTTGGATCACCATCTCCACCTTATAACACTTCTCCTGAGTGACAAATTGTATATCCCCTCAATGTATTTAAGATGACATTCCAAAGAGAGCCCAGCAGATTTGTAGAGTAATTGGCTATAGGCTGTAATTAAACTGATATTATTGAAGTGCTGCGAGTCTGACCAAAGGAGCCATATCACTTTTTAACCTTGATGACGAACAGGGGGGCAGCATAAAGGGCCCTAATGGCCGTCAAGGCAAAGAGAGCGAGAAAGAAGTGAAGAAGCGTTAGATAATCAGAGGTGCGGGGATGGAAAAAGACATTAAATTGGAATGGAAAGAGACAAGTGGAGAGCAAATCAAGAATGAAAATTAAAGAAATGTGCGAAAGATTGGAATTTTTGCAAGAGACAAAGACAGAGGAGAAGTAAAAGGGAAGGAAAAGGAAAAATAAATAACATGTCAGAGAAATGTCAGAAAACTTCTACAGGCACGCCTAAAAATAAACATCTTTGCAGTCCACACCCACCCTTATATATATTAGTGACTCCTCTAAACGGTTGCAAATGTCGCCTGCCTCAGACCCTGTCCTAAGCTCCTCCAACTCATTCAGATGGTATATCACCCCTCACCTACTGTACACTCTCTGCTGATGCTGTCATAATACCAGAATTCAGATTTTGATCCGAAGTTAAAAAAATAAATCAAATTGTTAGAGCTGCTTTGGCGCCTGGATAGCTCACCTGGTAGAGCGTGGGCCTCATGTACAGAGGCTCAGACCTCGCAGCAGCGGCTGCTGCAGGTTCAACTCCGACCTGCGTCCCTTTGCTGCATGTCATTCCCCCCCTCTCTCTCCCCCTTCATGTCTAAGCTGTCCTATCGAATAAAGGCCTAAAATGCCACAAAAAAATCTTTAAAAAAAAAAAAAAAACTGCTCAAACTGTACAAGTCTTAAAATGGCATACCAGCTTCTAAATCAAATAGTCATGATTATATTGTGTTTTCAATGTAGTCAATTTTGAATTGAACCATTTACAAAATCAACAAGTACCACAATTTTGGTGAGGGTTAAAGCTGGTTATCAGTAGGTGCTCCTATCAAACATTATCATGATTCAATCATCAATCAGTTTCATAATAATACGCTTTTACAGCATCTTCAAGCTAAAAAGAATCCTTTTGGTTCCATCCTTCTGATTTGCTTTACCCAAGACTTCTCCATCATACAAAATCATTCAAAAGTCAAGTGAATATTTTCTTATGTTGATTCTTGAAACACTGTAAACATGACCTTTGCACTCTTTTGCAAATGGATGGACTGGATATAGAAACATGCCATGTTTTGTTGACAATGGCAGCTAAAGAGATAACAGAACAATTCCCCTGTCAAAGTGAATTTGGTCCTAACAAAAGCGATATTTTTAATGAATCTATTTGTTTTGTGCTAAGATAAACACCTCAATCAGCTGGAATTTGGCAGCCAAGGGCAGCATTAAAACAGCCATGATGGTGCATCGCTGTCGCCATCCGGAAGATTAGAAAATGAAATGTCATACATTTTTTGTAAATGAGTTAATTACAAATTGCAATAATTTACACATTAAAATATCTAGCAATGAAGTGGTTTTTTTTGTTGTTTTTTTTTAAACATGAATATCAGCAAATGACGCATATACTTCAGCATTTCTAGGGGACGCAACTATGTCATGGCAGGTGTATTGTTCAGGACCCAAGGAAATGCAGTGCCTACTGTAAAGTTGTTTGGATTAGCGGTTCTCCAGAAAGCTGCAAGCAACAATACCACAGGCCAAGCAATCGGTGCTTTCCGATTTACCAGCACAGTTTATGTTCTGACTGGAAGGCACAGAGTACACAACGTTGCCACAAATGATACCACTGGCATTATCATAGAAAAGAAAGAGACAATGACTAGGCTCTCCCATAAACCGTAAACAAAAATGAAAGCCCATTTTTGTTCCTCAGATATTTGTACACCAGAATAGGATGCTGGAACAAATAAAAATAGCTCCTTTATAGTTTCCTCTGAAGTGGTTTCCATGATAACAGACTTGCTCTCTGGTGATTGTTAAACGTCATTCAACGTTGGCAGCAAAAAGCCAAGGGCAAAAATGCGAGTGAGTACAGAAGGTAATGTTGTATGTAGCCTGGAAATAGTAAACATGGCAATGGTAACTGCCCATTGTCTGCAAGCAACTTTAAAGAGACTTTTTGGTTAAATGAAAAAAGCTTTTCATTGGTTTGTGTGCTATGGATTAATCACCAATATTTCAGCACAGGGCTTCCTCAAAGGGCACTGGATAGATTTCTACAACCGGTTTAATGATATCTCACTTACACTCACCTAAAGGATTATTAGGAACACCTGTTAAATATCTCGTTAATGCAATTATCTAATCAACCAATCACATGGCAGCTGCTTCAATGCATTTAGGGGTGTGGTCCAGGTCTAGACAATCTCCTGAACTCCAAACTGAATGTCAGAATGGGAAAGAAAGGTGCTCTAAGCAACTTTGAGCGTGGCATGGTTGTTGGTGCCAGACGGGCTGGTCCGAGTATTTCACAATCTGCTCAGTTACTGGGATTCTCACGCACAACTATTTCCAGGGTTTACAAAGAATGGTCTGAAAAAGGAAAAACATCCAGTATGCTGCAGTCCTGGGGGGCGAAAATGCCTTGTTGATGCTAGAGGTCAGAGGAGAATGGGCCGAGTGATTCAGGCTGATAGAAGATCAACTTTGACTCAAATAACCACTCGTTACAACCAATGTATGCAGTAAAGCATTTGTGAAGCCACAACACGAACAACCTTGAGGCAGATGGGATACACCAGCAGAAGACCCCACCGGGTACCACTCATCTCCACTAAAAATAGGAAAATGAGGCTACAATGTGTACGAGCTCACCAAAATTGGACAGTTGAAGACTGGAAAAATGTTGCCTGGTCTGATGAGTCTCGATTTCTGTTGAGACATTCAGATGGTAGAGTCAGAATTTGGCGTAAACAGAATGAGGACATGGATCCGTCATGCCTTACCACCACTGTGCAGGCTGGTGGTGGTGGTGGTGTAATGGTGTGGGGGATCCAGTACAGTACATGTCATTTTAGCTGACGCTTTTATCCAAAGCAACTTATAATTGCTATATGTGTCAGACACATGGTGTCAGACACAGGTCGCACACCTCTGGAGCAACTAGGGGTTAAGTGTCTTGCTCAAGGACACGTTGGTTGATGTATCGCAGTGGGAATCAAACCCATGTCTCCCACACCAAAGGCATGTGTCATATCCACTGCGCCATCACCAGCCCCCCACCGGATCCCTTTCGCCTTCAGAACTGCCTTAATTCTTTGTCATTGACTCAACAAGGTGCTGGAAGCATTCTTTAGAAATGTTGGCCCATATTAATAGGATAGGGTCAAACATGGTATTAGTATGGTGTTCCTAATAATCCTTTAGGTGAGTGTATAATTTGTTGTCTACAGTAGCCAATTAAATTGCACAGGAAAATTTGGTAGATGCTTGGGAGTACTTCATTATTGTACACAAGTGTTACGACAGACGTGTCTTTGAGAAGCCTCCATGCATGGTAGTGTAAATTATGAATCGGCAAACTGCTGTCTCAGGCTCAAAAAAGCTTTGCAGCTTGATCATTTTAAATTGCTTTAACTGGATAATGCCTTTCAGGTTCCATATATTCACATGCAGCATTTCATTGGGATGCAAGGCAGCATTTAAGGTATAGTGTGCCAACGAGGTTTAGTGACATAAAAGACACTGAATCCTGGGCAATGTGTTCCCTAGCAAATCATTAGAGCATGCTCTGGATTTAAAGACAAAGGAGGATCTGTCTCTTTTAAAAACGTTGGCAGTGTAAAAAAAAAAGATGGTGGTGAGGATTAGGACTGCTTTAGCTGAGCTCATTTACATCCCCAGCATCAGCAATCTAATGCTACTTGAGGAAGGATTAAGCCTCTCTCCCCTTGACTTTGATCAGATATACAACACTTGTCATTCTACTTAGAAATATTCACCCCCATGGATAGAAGGAAGGAACTCATGTATAATTGTCTACAATACCTTAGGTTTTTCCTCTGTAATAATCCCTTTATTAACGCAAAGGTAATGACTATGTCTACAGTAAGTCCCTCATTTGCTCAGCTGCAAGTCATGTTAAACATTGACAGGGTTGAGAAGCAGTAAAAACATAAATGGTTGCAGAGATGCAATTCAATTTACATCATGCATATTGCTGGGAGTCATTTTATTATAGTGACCATCTTTCTGTAATTTCAGGTTTTTAAATGAATAATAAGAGGAGGATGATTCAATGATCATTATGGTACCACAGCACTAATCACAAAGTTACATATGGGCAAGGGATTTGGGTCATTTTGTTTTATAAAAATGATTCCGATTTCATATTCTTTTGAAATCAATGAATATTGAATATGCAGGAACAAGTTGGTAACCTAACTCCTAATCCAAACACTATTACAATGGTTGCCTGTTATCACCCTCAGGGAGTTAATGTAAGCATTTCTGGCAGTAGATTGGTGAAGATATTTTCATATCAATTCTAACTGTGCAGGACAACTAGGCTCTCACTTCGACTGAAAAATCTTGCCATGGGTAAGTAAAATTTTTTGAATTCTCAATTTGACTAGCAGAGAGCTGAAAGGGCAATGCAGAGAGAACTGCGTGTTTAGTCCAGTCACATTAACAGACATGGAAATGTTTTAAAAGGAGCGAGGTTTTTCTGCGGCCCAATTCTCTTATTCTGTTGGACAGGGGCTGGCAGCAAGAATGACAGTATCAATAGACCATATTCTCATGTTACCACACTGTCCCTGTTTGCTGTCTCACTGCTTGGTTTAATGAATGTTCAGAGACAATTTAGATGGAAGGAATCAAATGGGCTCCTGGGATGGGCAGTAGCAACTCCCGATTAAAATAGCCATTAATTCTCCATTTCACTGCCTTTCTGCTTTGAGTTGATGCCGTCTGCTTTTTTTCATGCGAGTCTTTGTCTTTTTGACTCCACTAATATCGACTTACCTCTCTCTCGTTTTTCTGTCAACCTTTCAAGGTCTACAGTATTGTCACCTTTTAAAGCAAGAGTGACACAGGATAAACACGTTTATGGTTACTCTAAACGGGATAATACCTGACATTATGATGGCTTCAAAGTAACTACAGTATATTATGGGATTCCTATAACCTTGCCAGTCAGTCAATGCCATTTAAGCCATACATTTTGATTTTCTCAATAATAGAGATAAATAAGCATGATGGTTGTGTGTGGGTTGTTTCATAAGGAGTCAAACTAAGGAAATGAAATACTAAATTACACCACTTCATCCATACTTACTTCAATGTTGTGCCTCCACAGTAAAAACAGCAGTGACCACTTTTAATTAAATGAAAGTCATCTGTCCAACAGATCTGTATATCTGATAATTCCACAGTTTAGTAGTGAGGTTTAATACTGGTTTTAATATTGGTCAAATTTGGGTTCTACCGCTTCATTATCCTGCTTTAAACACAGCATTCGTATTCCATCCATCTTCTTCCGCTTATCCGGTCTCGGGTCGCGGGGGTAGCAGCTCCAGCAGGGGACCCCAAACTTCCCTTTCCCGAGCCACATTAACCAGCTCCGACTGGGGGATCCCAAGGCGTTCCCAGGCCAGGTTGGAGATATAATCCCTCCACCTAGTCCTGGGTCTTCCCCAAGGCCTCCTCCCAGCTGGACGTGCCTGGAACACCTCCCTAGGGAGGCGCCCAGGGGGCATCCTTACCAGATGCCCGAACCACCTCAACTGGCTCCTTTCGACGTGAAGGAGCAGCGGCTCTACTCCGAGCCCCTCACGGATGATTGAGCTTCTCACCCTATCTCTAAGGGAGACGCCAGCCACCCTCCTGAGGAAACCCATTTCGGCCGCTTGTACCCTGGATCTTGTTCTTTCGGTCATGACCCAGCCTTCATGACCATAGGTGAGGGTAGGAACGAAAACTGACCGGTAGATTGAGAACTTTGCCTTCTGGCTCAGCTCTCTTTTCATCACAACGGTGCGATAAATTGAATGTAATACCGCACCCGCTGCGCCGTTTCTCCGACCAATCTCCCGCTCCATTGTCCCCTCACTCGTGAACAAGACCCCAAGGTACTTGAACTCCTTCACTTGGGAGCATTCGTATTGGAAGATGATATTGTATGTCTCCCTGCACTTTTCCCTCCTCTATCCCTCTGTCTTTCTGTCAGCCGGACTTTGGAAGTTGGATGAGGATGGATAAGGGAACTTGGATAAAGATGAAAGAGAGAGATAGTAACAAAGGGGAGGAAACTGGTTAGGAGACTGACGGTGTTGGGAGACGGTGGGGGTTGGACGGTGGAGTGGGGAGAGATTTTGTGTTGCTGTGTGTTTAGTGTGAAACAACTGATGATGAGCAGAAAGGGCAGAATCTCTGAGGAAATAAGATCAAAAGACCATCTGCCCACATACAGGAGCTGGGCTTGATTTAGTCGAGGGAGAGTGTGGCTCAAGCAGTGCCCAAGCCTGAAAAGGAGTGATGTTTCTGGCCCGTGGCAATAGAGGCTAACACCATCCTTAAATGGAAAGGAACCCTCCATCTGCAGCTTTTTGTTTCCTCCAAGCTTGACATTTCTCAAACATTTGCTGTGCCATTTTCTTTTTGCTGTGCCTTGCACTGTAGAATGAATTGGCATGAGCAAATTTGCGTTGCTAGCTTTGGGATTTCGTAAGATCGTTAATTAAAATGAGGGGCGATCTTTCACTCTTAGTATTTAGTCTCTTCGGATTAGGGTTGGGCGGTAATATGGTATACCACGGGGTCTAAAAATAGCAACGGTATCAGTTTCAATACCGTGATTAAAAAAAATGCAATGCACTTATATAGGAGACAAGGATTAATTATTAAATTGTGGTGACCCACAAGTAAGACTGAAAGAGACATTCACCAAGGTACTGTACCTTTAAGGGAGAGGTGTTATGATATACGAATTCCGGGTTAACAGCTGAATTATGTCAAACAACGACGGTGGTGAAAATGCTGTTGCTGCGGCGGCGGCGGCCACTGCTAGCGGGGCGGCTAATGTCGGTGCTATCTACGCGGCCACCATCAAGTTACCGGACTTTTGGCAGCACAACACACGGCCGTGGTTTTAGCACATCGTGGCCCAGTTCCAGCTGAGAGGAATAACACAGGACGTTATAAAGTATTTCCACGTGGTATCGGCCTTAGATGCCTCAACAACAGCCAGGGCTATGGCGCTGTTAGAGGCTCCTCCGGCTAACGGCAAGTACGACACACTCAAAACATTCCTGTTGGAACTCTTTAAACTGTCGGAGCTGGAGAAAGCAGACCGCCTGCTGTCCCTGAACGGCCTTGGCGACAGCAAGCCATCCGAGTTAATGGAGAGGATGCTGGCTGTGCTGGGCGCGGCGGATCCCTCATTCCTCTTCGCCCACATTTTCCTGCTGCAGCTTCCAGCACCCGTGCGCGCCGCACTGGCCTGCTCCCCCCTCTTCCTCCAGAGACTATCGGGTGCTGGCTGTGGAGGCAGACAGGATTTTCCTCGCCAACCGGCAGCAGTTTGTCCACGCGCTGCTGCTCCCCCAGCACACGTCTGCCCCACTTACACTCCACAAAATATAATTTATGTAATTATGTGTGGTTGTCATCACGTGACAGTGTGGAGGAGAAAGCAGTTTTTTGTAAGTTGTTGTTAGGTTATTATTGTTTCAGTATTAGTGTTTGGTATTCAGTTTCTGAACGGTGCACAAGCCAACAGTTTGGTGACGCCGTCTGAGCCTTACGTCATCATTTTTAATTAGTCACGGTAATACCGTATACCGCGGTAAAATAGGGAGGAGGTTTGACGGTATCAAAATTTGGATACCGCCCAACCCTATTTTGGATGACTTTGCACCCAGTAGTCCACCAGCATCAAAATGTATTTATTCAAATTTATTTATTTTTTTATTTATTCAACATGACATGACATTCTGGTATTTCCTGCTTTTCATCTCAATATAGAAAACTATAAAAATCCATCCGCTTAAATAAAGAGGGAAAATCAATGCAACATAACAGATAAGCATCGGCCACTGCCATCGGTGAATGTAATCT
Organism: Sander lucioperca; assembly: GCF_008315115.2. Taxonomy (NCBI): domain Eukaryota; kingdom Metazoa; phylum Chordata; class Actinopteri; order Perciformes; family Percidae; genus Sander; species Sander lucioperca. The sequence goes on from NC_050182.1 coordinate 34,089,814, forward strand.
ATTTGCCGATATGCCGATGGCAGTCAACAAGGCGAATATCAGCTGATACTGATGTTCAGCTGAACATGCATCCCTAGTTCTTAAAGTTCAATAAGGCTATTTCAGAATACAGCAATAAAAAAAACACAAGAGCAGATGTGTTTGTTAGATTGGAAGAAATGATCACTACATGGTAATGGCCTTCAATTCTTCTTAAGAGCTTTTGCCTAATGCTAGTTTATTCTTCCTTGCGATATACTGTATGAAGTGGTGTATGTCTCTAAAGAGAACTGTAAAGGTTTTCCTGGCTAAAAATGAGACAGTAGCACCTCTTGGTGGTTTGGGGTAAAGGGAGGCTGGCACAGCAAAAAGCAAAGGAAAAGGTGTTTGACTACCTGGAATATGTGCATCATAGGTTTGGGGTTCACCCAAACCGCAATAAATACCTACATCTCTTCACTTAACAGTTCTCTTGTATGCAGAAAAAAAGGTCGTTGAAATGTCCAAACAGAAATTTAGACAAGCTTCTAACATTGATTAAACCTAACTCGCCTACACCAAGCTGCTCCCAGTGATGGCAGCTCCAAAACGTAGTCTAAATCACAATAGCCTCTGTAAGAGAGTATTAACAGTATCCAGACTGCTTTATAATTTTGAACCCATCATGTCAAATGATCTTACTCAGTCCGCTGTACAGAACCTGTACCGCAGCAATGCTGATAAATTATAGACTAAATTACATTACTTCAAGTCAATACCTGCATTTGTGATGTGTACTGTGCATAACACATTACAAATTACAAGAGGCTTATTCCAGCACAATACCTTTCCATATTTGTCTTGAATTATTTGCTTAAATGCAATGACAGGTCTCATCTGAGTACAGCAGGGGATAAACCGCATGAAGAGCACTAGTCAGTCATCATAAATCAGCTGTCAGAGAGAAACTACCATTACGCTATAGCATCTTATTCACCCTCTGTTCCCGATGGTTGAGCAAGAGAGATGGCTGGGACAAATTACAGAATCTTTAAGGGTTCAAATCCTGGGCAAAAGTATTTTTGGAATATGATAGCAGAAAATTAGGCAAAAACCATTATGAAGCTCTCCAAATGTCAGAGAAGACTATTACACCTCAAGCAATGAAGACTCTTGAAACTTTTTAAATATTTGAATACTGTAAACTGATCTTGGCTCTTGCTGTACGCTCATACCATACATCTTCATGTTATCTTTCGGTTTGTACTTTTTGGAATATTTGAGTAGTCTAAACTGCCAAGTGCATGTAAAGTGAGAACAGTCATTCGTATTGTGGAAAAAGTTGTGACTTCTGGCTGAAGAGCTTTCTCATATGGGATGTTAACATTTGGTGCATTATTAGCTGAAATGCTAGGACTTGCATAATTAAAAACCTACAGCATTTTAAATAAGTTTATTTGATACAGCACCTTTTACAGACAAAGTCACAAAGTGCTTCACATGATAAACATTTGTAAAAATACAGTAAGATCCAACAGAAAATAAGCAAGGAAAAAATAATTGAAAGACCAATAAAAATAATTTAGGGACTGTTCGTTATTTATTTCAGGGGCCACCGGAGGAGTTTTGGAATCTTTAATCAAAATAGACCTGACCCTCCCTTCACCAGCAATACATTTTGGATGACACTCTAAAATGATATGGAAAAAAGGGATGACCCTCCCCAACAATTTATTGATGCCTTCTGTACTGGTTTGCGCTTGGCAAAGATATACAGATATCCATTTTTTTTTTACAACCATGACATACATGACTAAACCTCTGCATTCTCATCTTATACATCACACTCCTCTGTTATGGTGTGGTGGCCATTTCAGTAGATTTACTCACTAACATTGTTGTGGAAACACAATAAGCATGGAAACTAAATGCACACTTCATGCATTACTGCATTACTTCAAATACTAAGTTACTCATCTAGTAAACTAGTATTCACATGAAATAAAACAATAAAACATTGAGACCATTCAACAAAGGATACTGGGAAATAACAAATTCAACACTGGTTGCTATGGACTCGTCACTAGGCTTCCTCAGTCATTGTATATTTTATCATAGGTAAGCTTGCCGAAACTGAACATTATCCAAAACTCCATTTCTCAGACGAGCGTCAATTTGGGGGCCTGCATACTACCACTCCTTCCTTCTCAAATGCCTTGAAAAGGCTGTCGTTTGCACAGTTTCACAAATAATGACCGGGACCGAAAGGATATTTGAGTCGGGTATGGCTGCAGCCTGGAGACCTCCAGTCTCATGCCGTCCCGGCTGGTACAGTCCGCGAGCATTGACTTTTCAAAATAAAAGCTTGCGTCTAGTATGTTTTCGTATGGTGTTTTGGATGTTTTTGAACTAAACAGTACGGCAATCATGCTAATGAATAAAATATTTTTTTCAGCAGATGTCTTAGTTACAACACGATGGAGCTAGCAAAGCAGTTTTGCGTTTATATGTGCGAGCAGGATTTATTCAGTTTGGGAAATCTCTACAGCTCAAATTGTCTGGCTGACTAAACAGGGAGGGAAACATCTGCTAGCAATAGGAGTCGAGACTGAGCGCTACATGGATAAATATGCACCAAACAAGCCACTTTGAAATTTTGCTATTCTCATGAATACAAAAGTTGAGTGACCCTCCCCCCTAGACTAAAAAAATGGGATGACCCTCCCATCAACAAAGAATAAAAAGACATGACCCTCCCCTATTTTCCTCCAGTGGTCCATTCCGAACAGTCCCTTAAAAGATTAAAACTTAAAACCCAAAGTTACAAACATGAGTCAAAAGCGAATTTAAACAAGTGCATCTTCAGCTGTTTTTTAAAAGCTTCAACAGAGACTGCAGAATGTAAGAAAATAGGAAGGGCGTTCCACAGGTTTGGAGCCACCGATTCAAAGGAAAGGTCACCTTTAGTTTTTAATTGAGTGCGTGGGACCTACAGTAATCCCTGGTTAGAAGACCTGAGTGACCCGTTAGTAGTGTACGGATGGAGCAGGTCCGAGATATAAACAGGTGCCTGACCATGCAAAGCTTTATAAGTCAGAACAAGAATTTTAAATTGGATCCTGAACTTGATAGGAAGCCAATGTAATGAGTATAGAATTGGAGTGACGTGCGACATCCTGCTGGACCTGGTCAACAGCCTTGCAGCAGAGTTCTGGAGCAGTTGGAGACAGTCCTGGGACGACTTCTGGGACAGGTGAAAATGGAGTTGCAGTAATCAAGCAGGGATGATATAAAACCATGAATGATCATCTCAAGCTCAGAATGCAAAACAACAGCTCTAAGTTTGGCAATGTTTCTTAATTGAAAGAAACATGTGCGGGTCAGTGATTTGATTTGTTGGTCAAAATACATGTTATGATCAAATATAACACCAAGATTTCTCAGTTTGGACTGTACCGCTGAAGAAAGTGACTCCAAAAGCTGAATAACCTTGGAAGCTGTAGTGTTCGGAGCAACAATAAGGATTCGGACTTTTCTTCATTAAGCTGTAGGAAGTTGTTTGCCAGGCAGTCCTTGATGGAAGCCAAACATTAAAGCAATTCCAACTCTTTGTTAGTCTCTTCCAGGTTAAAAGAGACATACAGTGCAGCTGGATGTCATCTGCATAGAAGTAATAACGGCTATCTCCAAATTGGCTAATTATATGTCCCAGGGAAAGCATATACAATGCAAATAAAATCGGACCTAACACAGAACCCTGAGGCACCCCACAGGTAAGGGCAGCAGTTTCTGAACAATAGGGACCAAGTGACACAAAGACTTCTATCTGAAAGATAGGTGAACCAATCCAGGGCACTCCCTGAGATACCAACCCAGTGCTTAAGTCTTTCAAGCAAGATGTTGTGATCCACTGTATCAAAAGCTGCGCTAAGGTCCAGCAGCACCAAAACCGAGCATTCAAAGGGCTTGACCTGTAAAATGCTCCATCGCTTAGAGCATTTTCACCAGGGGATACTTACAAATTTATTGATATTAATTATATAACAAAATAACCCTATTATTGTTTGGTCACTTTTCCTGAGGTAGACAGAAAATGTATTGGTTAAAAAATGTCCACCACATATAGCGGTTTGCCATATTCGTGTATCAGCTGTCTCAGCATATTCAACCTGCTAGGAGAAGGAAAAGGCACACAGTAGACACTGCAGTTTTCACAGTTTCACAAATTTCATTTTAATTTCACATCCTCTAGACGGTGGCCTGAGAACAGTTTTTTCTCTGCTGTTCCTTCGGTATATGGTCAAGTTGCTGCCATATAATGTACAATGGCTCTGGAGGTGGTAGGTAACCACAATGGACTAAAAGTGAGGTTGTATTTCTTTTTTACAGCCCAACATTTTCATATAAAAATAAGACTTAGTAATAAGTTAATAAGACATTCCTAAGAAGAGGTGCCCAAATCCTGTACTCATCTTGAGTCGGCAATTCAAGTACAGCCCAAGTGGCAATGCAACAATCCAGTAGATGTACCGCTCCTGCAAACAGCATTAATGTATTTAAGCTTCTTACTCTACAGGAATAAATATTTAATTAACCTTTTGAGCCATAGAGGCTCTAATCAACTTCAACATGATTAAAATCATTACGGCCCATTAGAGTGCAAATAAATTTACAGATCTAATGAAGACTTGTGCCAGACTTTACTACACCAGTCACCCAATCACAAGCCATCAAGCAGTCAATCATGTCATAGCAATTAACGTAAAGCAATTCATGGAAATCAAACTACAAAAGGTCAAAACAAACCAATCACCTGCTCACTGTAAATGTCTTAGAGGAACACTAAAATGTGAAGATAACATGTATTCTCCACAGTACCCTACAGTCACATTGTACAGCTGGGAGTAAACGTTGGCAGCAGTCATCACCTGCAGTTAAAATGATTAGTAACTCCTTACTGGTGTGCGTTTGTCTACGTGCATGGGTCTGTGTTGTCTGTCCCCGTCTGTTTTGGACCTGAACTGGGTTGGGGAACTGACATACTGTTTTGACTATATTTTCTTCGCCATGGCTTCTGTTGTAGGTCATCTGTTGTGAAAATTTTAAATAAATAAAGTTGAAAAAAAAAAAAAAAGATTAGTAACTCATTTTCAGTGATAACACATCCTCACCTCTGCAGATTGGCACAGGGAAGTCCCACACTGACACATCAGCTGCGTTGGTCACACAGGTGAGGAGTGAATGTCCATCCAGGACGTAGCCGGTGACGCACCGGTAGCGGATCTTGTCACCAACGTTGAATTGAGTTCCATTCAGTATGCCTTTGGGTGGAACCCCTGGGTTTCCACATGAGCTGCTTCTCAGCTCTGGGAAATGGAAAGAGAAGAGTATTGTTAAGAATAACAATGTGTTGCTGTATAAAATATGTAGCAGAGTGTTTCCTAAATGTTGTCTCTAGTCATGTACGCAAAGTGATTAGGTTGTATTTTTATAGTTTTGGCTACCTAAACGATGTCCATGTGATATTTGAGATTGTTTGTCACCTCGACTTAAGTGTTAGGAGTATTTATACACTGTTACTAGCTGGTAAATGTCAGCGCAAGTCTGACATTTATGCCATTGCTACTCAGATGCTTAGTTATGTCTGAAGAGAAATATTATCTTGGGATAGGATATAAATGCACTACCCAGCGAGTGGTGAAGTATCGCAGTGGTGTTTTACCCATCTCTTTAGATTAAGAGTCCACTAAATAGCAAATATATAACTGGGAGCTGCAATAAGGGGCAGAGAAAATATTGGCACAATGTAAAATAAAAGAAACAGCAAGGTAGTAAAAAAAGATGGCAAGAGGACATGAAAGAAGAAGCTACAGCTGCAGAATATAATTATTTTTCCTGTATTCCCCTGAATGGCCAAGTTGCTTAATAGTAGGGACAGAACTCGAAACATATTCCTCGTCACAAAAAAAACAAAAAAAAACAGCACTGAATGTGCATCAGACTTACAATTTTTAAGAGCACCTATATCTCATACCCACTAGATGGCCTGGTGATAGGCCAAGAAATCATTTAACATGAATACTGGGCTTCCATAGGATTGCTCACCCAACTTTTGGCACATTTTACTGTGCATCGATAACTGTCAATGAGACACGTCATCAAATAACATCTGCTCACAAGGATATCTTTTATGTTACTTACGGGTTGTCTTTTGTGTTACAAAACAAATAATTTTTACTGTACACATTTTCTTTAACTCTGGAAAATAGTAACTATATTGTAAAATCTACAGTAGCCACATATATTAAAAAAATGCATATTTTTCAAATGTAATGTCTCCTTCATTAATCATGGTACAAACATGGTAAATAACTGCATGTAACAACAACCATAACAATGAAAAATATTACCTGTACAAAATTGCATTCATATTATTTTATATCCCTTGGCAGACAACTTTTTGAAGATGGCATATTGAAGTTGTACATCTTCCACTAGAAAGCAATTTCAAAGAAATTGCTATCATATTGTGCTCATGCGCTGACAGAGCCAAAGTATTTATGATCAATGTATTTCTTTGCAAACTATTGAAAAGGAATTTTGATAAAGATCTACTGTAAGTTGTGAAAACAGGCCTGGAGGAATATTCCATCCTGTATTCTTTTGGTTGAACACAATCTTCCACTACATTCCTCTCCTCCATAAGACCACCATAACTCTCAATCTCTGTCAGAAGTCCCCTGCACATGTCCAGCCTGCACAAAATGTATCAGCAAGGATTTGATTTCAAGCCCCAGTACAGGACATTACACATCGTCTGCTTCTTTTTGCCTCAGCAGGTACATGTTGACTAAGTGTCGACTATTCAGCTTGATATGCAGGCAGCACCTTTAAAAATGATATAAATCAGCACAGTAATGTTATTATTGAATATACTGTATACAGTCAGTGCATCTTAAAAGATACACTTGGGTCAGCTTTAGGATAAAGAACACTACATAACTGAATTTGTGGGTAATGATCAATATAACCCAATTAGTATGATCAGATCCAGGGTTGTCTTGTTGATAGGAATACACATATTCCTTTTTTTCCTACAGCTTGTGACTGATCATGCAGTCAAGTTCAATTATTATTGTTGATATTTGACATCTGTTTATGGCCAATTATTCCAACTGGCAAGCCAGGGAATAAAAAGCCATTTTTACTTTTGCCTAAACTGTGTTAGATGGATCTCCTGTATGGAAATCTAGACAAAGAGATAAAGAGGAGCATATTTGAGACCCTGATCTTGAAGTTAATTTCATTGACAGACACCTCTGTGAAGCTGCATTTTCTAATAATGATTTCCAAGACTCATTTTTGAAATCCAATTACTAATCCACTTTACACTCCAGATGCTCACATACACATCCCTCATACGTAAAACCCCAATGAATACAATATAAATCATTTGCATCAACTGCTGGCTGTTTATGTTTATGAGGAAAATTAAATACCAAGACTGCGTCGGTAATAAAGTAGGAGGAAAGGGGACCTCGGAACATGTGTAATTTCTATTAAAATCAAATACAGAAAGTGTTGACTAACAGGTGAACACTCATACTCAAAATAGAGCTAATAATATAGTGACCATGTTAGCCTGACATTCCAAAGCTTCACTAAGGTATACAATTTCTAAGCACAAAAATATATATTAAAAAAAAAAAAAAAAAAAAAAAAAACAACAATATACAGTATTTCCTAAAACCCCAAGTGGCTTTTTTAGGTAGATCAACTTTTCACTGAGAGAGCTAACTGAAACATTGGGAGCTGAGGCTCTCATTCGTGTTCTCACATTTTAATACCAGCTATATTTAGACAAAGCCTCTGCAAATGAATCTGTCTGAAGAACAGTAAAATATGTATAATGGGTTCATTGTCTATTCATGTATGATATATGCAATTATTTTATTTCAAGCTGAAACACCTCATTCTACAAGTAACTCACAAAGTTCAGTGGAAAAGGGAATGATATTTTATGATTGACAGCTTATTTGAGTTGAGGGAGAGAGGTGCCAACTAAGGGAAGATCAGGCCATACAGTATATAGTGCAGCACTAATGATACCTGACCAATGTAGGGATAAGGAGTGAGAAGCAGAGTTGAGATGATCACCGGAGAATACCAAAGAGCAAAGACCAATGAGCTTGCCATGGTACAATTAGTGCTGCCGCGATTTGTCGACGTAATCGACCATTAAAATAAGTCGATGGCAATTTTATTTAGTCGACGTGTTGTTATACTATTGACCGCCTATTTATTTTGGTCTCCTGTCTCAAACGGCTCACTGTAATTTACCTCCACACCAGTCTGTGCGCTGTGCGCGCCCTGCTGGTTAATCTGCTATCCTCTTTCTCCCCCCCTCCACCCCGCATTCACTGCTTTGATTTGAAAAATGGCGGAGGCAGGCTGTACGGGTTGAGCAGAGGATGCACAGTTTGACCAGCGGGCAGCAGCGCGGCCGTGGCACACTAGGCCGCCGGATGGTGTTGCTTAGAACTTGCAATGTATAACTATTATCAGACCGGCCCTCGCAGCCACGAAACACTACCGGCCCATGGGGAAATCCCGACTCTGAACCTAAGTATATCATTATTAATGAAACGGCGAGCAAGTCTATACTGTTTATTAACTCTTGACAAGTACAATGACTGTCTTTGGATGATAAACAGGCTACTTAGACTTTGGCAGTAATGTTTTAAACGCCGTGTAAACGCGAGCAGCATAGCTGCGTGTCTGCCTGCTTTCAGCTACACACTGCCTGCGTGGTGTGAGCGTGGTGTTTCTGTTGTGCGTCAGCTGCGTGGCGTTTTCTATGTCTTTACACACCAGAAAGGTGTCTGACGCTGCGCTGCTGCTAGCCTTGTCTGTACACATGTATGTTTCCCATTGATTACCGCACTCAAGCAGTAGTATACTTCATGTTAAAACATACAGTAAATATATACTGATTTGATTACAGCAAAGACGTCGGCAGTATTAACGGCATAATAGGCTACAGAATATTTTGCTCTGTATTGACAGGTGCAATATTTGAAAATCAATAATTTATTATTTTTTTAAATTACATTTATATCTGCATTTATGTCTTTTTTATTTGGTAACTTTAAGTTATTTATATTGTTGTTTATGGCACAGGTGACATTTTATGTTTTGGCCCTTCAGTTGAGTTCAAAATAAAATGGACAAAATAACACTTGATTTTTTTTTTTTAATTAGTCGTTTAGATTAATCGACTAATCGAAAAATTTGTCGAAAGATTAGCCGTTAGAAAATTAGTCGTTCGTGGCAGCACTAGGTGCAGTGTGTGTTGAATGTAGCTGATCTACCACTCAGTTTTGATGTATCAATCTTTCTCTTCTACTGTAGGAAAAAAGCATCAGATAAATGTCTTGTTGTTATGGGATTTGAGAAAATAAATTAAGACATCACACTACAGAGATGCATATATATATTTAAGGAGAATATTTTATTATTCTGGGCAAATCACTGGTTTTAAGTCTGCTGTAACCCACTGCACTGAGTAGAAACCATGCAATTGTGTTAGAACTTGTCATTAAAAGCTATGCAAATATCAGAAATTATACTTTATGCTTGAGCTAGAAACTGTACAGATGGGTGACATAAATGAAAAACATGGATCAGAAATAATACACTAATGAAGGATAGGATGAAGGTTTTGATGATGGGGGACAGCGCTGTCTAACAAACCGTCTCTATGGAAAAGAACTTGAGCTTGCAAAAGCGACTCTACAGAGGAGCCCTGCAGGCACACCCCTCTCAAAAAACTAGTTCATACAACATGTTGTCCAACCAAGTGGAAGGTAAGAGTGTTAATAGCTGTTCAAAACAGCTACACTTGAAGGCGGAAGTGAAAAGCCAGCCGTCATAGGAAGGGGTGAGACTAACACATTTTCAGACAGACAGTCTCTCCTGGAAGGCATTCATAGTGTTGGTTGTAAACACGAACAGATGTGTAAAGAATGAAAATAGAGGTGAGAGAGGTTCAAACCTTGGTGGCTCCTTTCTCACCTTAGCACACCTGTCCAATCGTTGCGTGAAGTGGGTGTTAATGTTTGTTGTCGTTTCGGAAAGTTACAGATATTGTCAGAGGTGACCCTTCCAAAAAAAAAAAAGAGTTGAGATCTGGTGACTGCAAAGGCCATCGCATCTGATTCACATCATGTTCAAACTAAAACCATTCACTGACCCTTCATAGCATTTGCATTATACAAGTGCATGTTTAAGCCTTTGAAAAATAATCTTAATCCATATATTGCAAGCTTTTCTCTCTAGAGGTTAAATATCCAAATGTTCCATATCATAATATGAAAACAGGAAGCAACGTCTGTAAAATGAGTAAATGTGTGTAAATGTTCGCCACTGTTTTCAATACCATAAAGGGAAATATGTTAAATAAGAGACTGCATTTGAAAACCCAGCAGTACATGAAGTGTACATGTGTGAGCAATCTAATTTACCAAGATTACTGGCTTTCTCCTGCACTGGCAGCACAAATGTAACATGAGGGTCTGGCAAGACTTTGTGAAACTGTTTAAAAAGCAACATTAGCAGAGGGGACAGTGACATTGTGTGTACCTAATAGGGTGGCTTTGATGTAAACTATTGGTACAGTCTCTTCTGTGAATATTTAAACTAATAAGTCAACATACATTCTTTGAATTGTCACCTCATTGTACCTCATTCCCAAATAATTCTTTGCATTAGACATTCTGCTGCTTGTGTCTTGACTAAATTGCTGTGACTTGGATGTGACAGAGTAAAATCAAAAAGTTTGTGCACTGTTGAGTGTTACAAATCATATCCTGTGTTCCCTGAACAGTTATAATTTCAGCTGCCAGATGTTGCTGGGACCTCGGACAGATTGCACTCAGCCAAATAAAAATGTGATAACGTATACATTATTTTACAGAATGACACCACATTTTCCAAGAAATGTAACCGTCTTTAATTATTTCCCATGGATTTTCTATGGAAGGGAATGATGCAATTAAGGCTCATGCTCAAATATTAATTGTGCAGCAGGTAGTACAGATTTTAAAGCTCATTTGCATGGTGTAAAATATCCGATTTATAGATTCACTGGTCACATTACATTCAAACTGACTTACACTTCAGTAACTATTAGACATGCATTGCTATAATCATTAATTTCTGGAAGCTGTTCTTAAAAGAACTAGCCTATGTAGAGAAACAAAAGCGCAAGCTCAAGTAAATGTTTGGAGATTCTCACCCAAGGTCACTAATTAAAGTTATAAATGCATCCCAGCTGTAATTATAGCAGCATTGACTCATTGGCCTTTGGTGTATGGAAAGTCATAGCTAATGTCTCAGACAGACACGGCTCTTGAATTAATTCAAAGGATGCGTTGCAGACATTGAAGCAGTTGGGTTGGATAACGCCTCTCACTGTAGGCAAAATAAAACTGTGCCTCTATTGCAGCTACAGTAGCTGCATGTCTGGATGTTAAACTGAAAAAAAGTACTTTGAATAGTAGCCTGCACTTAACACTGAATCAGGATTTCTACTTTTACGAGGGTTTGAAGAGCCCCGTAAATAAATAAAGTGTTTTAGATACAGTGTTAGCCCTGAGCTAACAACAGTTGCTGTCTGGAGGACCCTAAATAAATTGTTGATATAAGTGAACCTTGGGAAAACAGCTGCTCCTAAACACCAGAGGCTGGAGCAAAACCTCATGAAACCCTGTACAAACGTATCTTCAAGGAGGGAAAAAATGAATGCATACAATGCTAATACAATGCCGAATGCTTTTAACCTCACAAAGCAGCAGCCAATCTGCAAAGTAAAGCCCATTTAAAAACAGCGCATATGGTGCTTAACATCATTATACACACCACATAGCATTTGTGATGACAGAGAAACTATACAAACAAAAAGTTGAACAAACAGCAATATGATGCTGCAGAGCTTTTAAGTTAAGCTTTTAACACAGAGAAATCTCTGACATATCTGTAAACTAAAAAGATGAGAAAACAGAGCTGTGTTATAAATCTTTACCAAAATGGGTTAATAGGACAAGAGAACAACAATATATAACTTATAACATAAGGCCTAGTAAAGATACATTCCACAATTAGAGTAAAAAACCAGAGTAATGGGATTTTGTCATTACAACAAAACACTACCATTTTCACCTACAGTTGCGTTCCCAAACAGTGCGAGTGAGAGTGGCTTGCATTATCCCTCATCACAGTGGAAACAACTGAGTTATGTGAACTAGTAAATGAGGTGGTTGGGTGCGAGTTTTCTCAGGAGCTGAGCTATTTATTTCGCCTGTATATCTAATGACTCTGTAGCCCTTTGAAGAAGATGGAAGTTTGACGGAGTGGCAGTGTTTGTGAACACACAAGCAGCACACTTTCCCCACAGGAGCCGCCTGTACACTGCCTGTCTGGCTGCAGAGTTGGATTTTCATGCAGGCGGAGAAAATAGTATTGACTGAGCCCATGCTGGATCACAGGGCAAAGTAGTTGGTAAACAACCCATGCTCATACATGGATGTACACACACATTTTTCCAATCCAGTGGACAATCTGCATGGCCACATAGGGAAAAATGATAATGATTTAGGGAGAAAAGATGAAATTATGTTTTATGGGTCAGCTGTCTTTCAAAGACTTCTCCAAATAAAGGGCAGGTTGAAATGACATTGAGGCAGGTTTTAGATAGGCACGGCAATGTTTTCACTGCAAATAGACAACCTTCAACAACGGGCAGGCAGATAGCATTACTCCCAGCTCGGTACATGTACACTGTACGGCTGCAGCCTCTCTCTATCCCTTGGAAAGCCACAAGCACCAGCGGCTATTGCTTGGCTGGTGTTGTGCGTTGTAGAAAACCCTCCATAACTCTACCTCTTAATAAATGCAACCATTTCAGGCCAAGTGTTAAGGTTGCAGGATCACACTGACAGAGAGGTGATAATATAGGAAAGTAGGCACTAATCAGTAACAAAATCCGCAGAAAGTCAGTTCGCATTCCAACATACTTGACAAAAGATCGACTGGCTGTTGAGATATTCAAATCCTGTGTCCTTCACTGTGTCCTTCGTATGCACGCAGATTCAAACTCAGTTATTACAGTCGTGATTCAATCATATCTGAGAGACTACAAGCATCACACACTTTCAAATCATAGGAATGAGCAGCACATACATATTCATGCATAAGATGTAGCTAACCATATCAGCATAACAAGGAAAAAAGTTATACAGCGGTGACAGTAAATGCAAATGAATACATTATGGTTGGGTACATTGAAATAGTTGCGTTTTATATGTGTTATAAAAGGGCTCGGACTGAAAATAATGAAAATGTATGATATAGTCAAGCGTTGGGCTTTCAATCAGATGATGGTGATGATACCAAGTAACTTTCTTACTGACATTTCTTATTGAATTGCACCATTATACTGTAAACTACTGTAGCACCATCATTTCACATCCAAAATATGGCATTACATTCACTTGTCATGCTATTATTGCATACAATATACAATGTGTTGGGAATAAACTGTTTTAAAATACACAGCTTTGGCTACCATCCTTAACCAATACAACTCCTAGAGATGTAGGATAGATATAACATCCCCTATTGTCCTTATTGGAAAATATTCTCCACTGTACTTATTACTTTTCAGTATTAATTAATGGGAAATATCTGTGCCTAATGTGAAACACAATGTGATTAAAGGGATATTTCACCGTTGGAAAGATGAATATATCTTTAAATTGAGTCACTTATGTAGTAGAAATGGGATTCTTTTTTAGAAATCGATGGCTTCTAGGCCGAGAAAAGCCAGAAAATGTGTTTTTGGCTCATGTGGATGAAAGACCCCAAATCCCAGAATGCACTTGCTTCGCTGCTTTAGAGTCCACTCCCAAGCCACGGTTACCGTTCACAGACAGTGAGACAGTCAACTCAAGTTTGTTTTATTGTCATTTCAACCATATACACAAAACGTTTCACCGTGGCTCAAGTGGTGTTACACATTTAAAATATATGAAAACGACATTATATAAAAACGACATACGAAACAGGCTACATTTAGTGCACACACATATGCTCCATAAAGTTCAGCTAACGCATACTAGCATTAGCGCTTGGTGCGCTGTAAACACAGAGTATAAACACAGCCGTAAATCTGCGTGGAATGTAGAATGGTCTCATCTAACAGTCACAAACTCCACCAGCAGTTAGCAGTTAGTTGGATACAAGCATCCCATTTCTGCACCAGTCCGTGTTAACACAGCACACCTCCACTAGTCTAAGGGCCCTGACACACCAACCAGACGGGCCGACCGTCGGCAGAAAAGGCAGTCGGACTGATCAGTCGGGTCCCCGAGGTCCAAAAAATGCCTCAGAACACACTGAGGCGACGCCGACTTGAGCTTACGCTCTGCGCGTGCGCGAAACGTAATACGTCTCCATAGCAGCAGGTGGCGCTGCTCTGTATCGTTTCCATTAACAGTCTGATTATTTCCCAGAAAATGAAAACCGGCAGCTGACTGGACGAACGCGTCAGGTGGTTCTTTTTTCTCCGGAAATTCACAGCTAGACTGTCATGGCGGCTTGTTCAGAATACGATCTCATATTGGACTAAAATAGTTCACCGAAACGTGTTTCTGAAAACATTTTAAGTGAGAAATAGGCCATGCAGTTGCTGAATCTGTCTTCATTTCAGATTGACAAAGGTCAGTTTAAAAGATTTTCGTCAGATTTTGAGCGGCTCCCCATTTCCGGGTGAGTCCCGACTGCCCTATCTCCGACTGAACATGTTGGGTCGGCCCAAATGAATGCCGACGGCACGGGACACACCGAACAGACTCGAGTCACGGACTTCGCCAGACGGCCCGACGCCCAATTATCGGGCTGGTGGGTCTTCTCTCTTACCCGGCAACAGAGCAGCAGGCCTGGTAGCTAGATAGTCCGGTACACTGTTGTTCAGCCATGTTTCCACAACAACAAAAACACAGCAGTCTCTGAACTCGCGTTGGGAGTTTCATTGAAGTTGGATGTAGTCCAGTTTGTTGTCTAATGAGCGGACACGCAAGCAGGATTGATGAACAGGTGGCCGGCTAGCGTTAGCTTTCCACCAGCTCCAACTCCTGCACACCGCTGTCAAGGTCCCTTTCCCCGGCTAGCGGCATCGAGCGACACTGCAGGCTGAGGTGCTGGCCTCCGTAGCAGGCGAAGCTTGCGTAGTGTGTCGAGTATTCTGTCTGTAATAAAGTTTCCTGCATATTCTCCAATCTGTACCAATGTATCCCGGTGGTACACATGTGCGTTAGTTTGAATGCACATAATTGTTGTAAAAGTTTTCTGATGAAAAGACAGAGCCAGTTTAGCGAAGCTTCAAGATGGCTGACACTTGTTTTTATTCGGCAAGCTTCGGGTAAAGACGACAGTCCAACCCCCTATGGGCGGGTTGAAAACATGCGGAAGTAGCTCCTACTACTGGCTGTAGTCCATTGCCTCTGGGCAAAAAAGATTTTTTCCAGACCCACAATACAGAGATCTCTCGTCTCAGAGGGACATGAGGAAGAGAAGCACGGTCAATCAAAAATACTACCGTGTTTCTACTGATACAAAGCTTAATGCTAAATCGGTGAAGTATCCCTTTAACATCCAAATCAGCATAAAATCCTGTTGAAGATTACACAGGCAAAAGATGGAGGCAGAAGAACGAGACCTAATTCAACCAAGCCGCTCACTGGAGACAGAGAGAGAAAGATAGAAGGAGACAGAAGAGGGAGAAAAACAGAGCAGGGGACATAGAGCACAAATGGGCAGATGGAGAGGGGAGAGGTCCTGGGCTGGCCAGATCTGGGGCAGGTGGGGAGATGAGGAAGGAGTAAAGGGGGGTGGAAAAGGACATCATAAAAGGGAGGAGGAGTAAGGCTAGAGGATAGGGTCAGCCTGTGTATGCAGGAGAAGGTAAGGGAACAGGACTGAAAGTAAAGAAACATCTGAAGGATGGAAGGAAGAGAGGAGCAGACAAGCCAAAGAAGGACAGGAGGTAGAAAGAAAGGGAGAAGAAGAGAAAGGTAGGAAAGGAGGTAATATGATAAAAGGAGGAGGAAAAGAAAGGAACACATTAGAAAAAAAACTCTTAAAATATATTGAAGGAACGGATGAAGAAAGAACTATGGATGAGCGATGGAGTTCACATGAAGAAGCAGAGGGGAGAAACGTAGGGGTGAGCGTGATGGTCACAGAAGGATAGTTCCTATTTAGACAGCTCCCCGCTGCTCTCGGCTCTGCTTTAACACAGATAACTCGGTACATCCATTAGTTCAACTAATTCCCATCACCATCTGCCATGCAATTTCAGATGCACCTCTGGAGTTGCAGAAAAGGTTCAGGACTTTGGGGGGAGGGATGTTGATTTGGAAAATATGAGATTAATTTGCTTAATTGAGGTACCTAATCTTTCCATAACTCAACAGTGGAAGTCCTACAGGAAATCAGGTGAGGTAAGTGTGATCACACGTCCCTCTCTTAAGAATAAATGGTGTCTACTTCTCCTGGCTGGCTGATTGATTTTTCTTCTAAATGAAGACCTAGTTTATGAAGAGCTGTCCTGATCATAGTCTCTGACTTAAATTCCACATTTCTTTCAATCTGATGGCCATTTCTAATAAAAGTCAAAAGAGCAAATAATGCTTTTCTTACCTTCATAAGCCACCTTAAATCCATGAGCGCTTACTGCAAAGTCACTGGTAAGCCTCAGTGAAAAAATGGAGCCAGAACTGGTAACAGGCGGAGGGATGGTAAATCCTGTTATCCTGCAGATAAGAAAAAGACATATCATTAATTAAATGCAAGACAAATGTTTTAATTCAATCTGTATGATGACAGTAACAAAACCTGCTTAGATTAAAGAATTATTACTGTGGTAAAACATTTGCATTTTTCAGCTTCCAAATTCTAAAACCACAAAAGTTCAAGTGCAATGGATACTGAGTGACATCTATTACAATTTAGGCTTTTTACCCAAATTGTTATGATCCCAAAAAGACAACACTGTTAAAAAGTTGTGAGGCAGAAACTAAAACACAACATGGGTTTGTTAACCATCTGTCATTTTTGTAGATTAGATAGGCCATCAGGTGAAGTGGCTGACTGTAAATTCATAAATTCCTGTTGAGGGATGTGTGCACTAAAATGCAATGATGCACAAAAACGGCACATCAAAGTAACTATCACTAAAAAATAATGACTGTTGACCACTGGTGAGTTTGTGCGATGTAGCATTTTGTGTCTAGTAAGGCAGAACTGCTGAGAATTGTGATTCAATTTGTCCAATAATATACTGGGTACTATACAATCAAAACCCAAGTGAGAACCTTCCCTATTGTTGGATGTTGTTTGAGGGCTGGCAGCTGCATTGTAACAGACTGCTTCATTATGGCATTTCAAATTAGTGCAGATCCAAACAAATCCATTTACTTTCACAACGTCGTAAACAAGATGTGTTGCTGACCATTCCTCAGCACCCGTTGCTGATGTTCTATCGACCTTCCACTGCTGTAAACCAGGCTGTGTAGCATGGACAAAACTTGTGCATGAAACAAAATGTGTCCAATATTGCCAGCTTTTCTCTTGTTATTTTCCATTGCTAGCTTTGGTGCCGTTTGTGTGACTAAACCTCTACTTGACAAAAAGCCAGGTGAATAATGTCTGTACTGGGCCAAGTGTAGAAAAACAGAACTTCCTCCTGTGACAGCAAAGAAGAGGCTGCTGTATTTACAGCTTCAATAGAGTTTCCAATTACAGCACTGTGAACTGTGCTGGTCCTTGCAGTAAATAATTAGCCTACCCTTTGTCGCAAGTACTGCACAGCATGCCAAGACACCGCTAAAAGTCAATTGCAAGATGATGCAATTTTGAATACATTTATGGAGGAAACAGAACTGAAAATCTGACCTTGTTAAAAGCTTAATCACTCACAAGAGAACTGTACTGAACTTGCATGCTATCGTGGTTAAATTAAACGTGGAGGCAAGCTTGTGCATCCGAAGAAAAGTCTTTGTTGGAGTGCTTTAACAAAAACAACAAGCACAGGAGAGAGAGGTAGCACATTTGTTTGCTTTTTATAGTTTTACTTATTAATGTTTCAATGACTTTCGTTTAGGCAATATTCAAACTGGTCACAATCTAAATATCAAAAGGCAATGTAATTGATTTTGCAGGCCCTAAACCCTGTCAAGGGTTCACATAGGGCAGAGTGGAAAAACAGAGGAAAAGAAGGCATTGGCAAAACTGTTGTGGTTAAAATGCTGTAGGAAACAAGTAGTGTCTAAAGTAGTGAACAATCAAAATATTTAGGATATTGAATCATGTTAAAGTGGAACTATATTTTATATAGAAATAAAATGACCCATAATATATTTTATTACAAACCAACTGGTCGAAATGGCAGTTTTGGACGGAGGCTGTCTGAAGCTTTAAGGAGGGCCAGCAGGCACGGTAATGTGGTCGAGCAGGCTAGAGAGTGACTGAAGAGAGCGAGCGGTGTTAGAGCAAAGCAATGAATCAGAGAAATAAAACGTTTGCCTTTTTATCACTAGAAATGCAACTGTAGCGAGCATCTCACTATCACTAACATTATCCACATTCATATTTAGACGCAACAAATGATACATCCAGCTACAAAAAAGCCTGAAAGTCAGTTAGAACGGAAGTACAAAGAGTCGTTCCTATAAAGATAATACACCGTAGGGCTGCACAATTAATTGAATTTTAATCGCGATCACGATTTTGGCTTCCCACAATCAAATTCACGTGATCGAGCGATATTTAAAATGCTTCATTCAATTCATAAAACGCTCTGTATCAATGTTTTTTTTTCTCCAAAGCTCCGTAAACCACTCTCTGATCACGTGCCTTCATGAGCCAATCAGAGTTGTTCCCTGCACCGCGCAGCTTAGTTTAGATGTAGACAGCATAGACTGTAAATACAGTTTATGGTAGACAATCACAGAGGACAGAGTAACGTGAGGAAAATTCCACAGCAGATAGCAGTCGGTCATAAGTCGTCACGAGGTTTACCAGTTTACCAGTAAACGCAACATTTTGTCCCGTTTGTGTCGTTTTTCAGACAACAGCAGTGACCAGTGCTAGTTTGAGTCTTTTAGCTCATAGCTTTAGCAGCAGACTGTTGTACGTCCCGCTGTTGGAATCCTCTACGGTGAAATATAGTCACACTACACCGTTTAGCTGTCAGCATTTTAGCAGTGTTTAATCCAGTTACTACTGTAGCTAATGGTAGGCTAACGTTAGCTGCTGTGTAACGTGTTATTAGTGTTTACTTGCGTGACATGCAGCAATGTTTCTGTTGCCTCTAACGTCTGTTTTGGAGCATCAGAAAGCAGCGCAGACACTTTAAGTGGCACCGTAATCCGCGTTTCTATTTCGTCCGGTAGATACCTGGCACCGGTGCCCTGTTGGCACCGGATTTTAACATGCGCCGTTAACGTGAACAGAAAATTGCGTTGCCTGTATCTTTTCACGGCAAACGCGCATGTGTGAAAAGCAGTCGCACAACAGCTGATAAGCTCCTTGATAGTATCCTTCAACAAAGGAGGAATGTAGCACAATATGGATGTGAAAGCAGTTATAATTAGCCTATGTGACAATAAAATTTGTTTTGGTTAAAATCAACAAATAATCGTGATAATTAATCGTGATCAATATATTGATCAAAATAATCGTGATTATCATTTTGGCCATAATCGTGCAGCCCTAATACACCGTCTCGTCTGATTGGTGTAAACTGGCAGGTTTCAGAACGTTGCAAACCGGTGCGTCGCAAGTTTCAACTCGTGTCGCCGCAAATCTTTGGTCTTAAATTGGGCTCTACGCCAATACACCTTTTTTCAAAGTGTGCGGTGACCTCTGATGACTGTGCACTTCCATTTCCAACCAATGAAATTTGTCCCGCCCTAGTTGTTACCGACCTTGGTCGTGTGCAATTCACATTGAAATCGACCCTTGTCTGACCCGCGTCCAACCCACCTCTCCATGAAGTGTACAGTGGATATGTGCTGCTATGGCATGTATGTGATATGTGACACAGAGACAATAAAGGTGTTGAGAAAACAGATGCAGTGTTACAGCAGATATACAGGGTAACATGAAGAATTGGCCCTGATGAGCCAAAGCCTAGGTATTTTCTTTAGTCTCATACAACCACCAGGATATCTGAAATAAAGAAAAGACATTTTGTCATGACCACAAGCAAGGTGGATAAAAGGCCGCAGAGAAAGCTCAGCCATGCCAAACTGAACCCCACGTTTCAAGTCTCAACGGGCTAAATCCTCTCTCAGATTGCATTGTCGTCATCATGGCACAAAATAGCAAGGGAATGAGGGTGTCATGGGGTTAGTGTACATGAGGGGGAAGACATATTTTTTTTCAAAGGCTGCCAGTGAGAAAGATAAGGAGGTGACAGTCTAAGCAGAGTTGGTGGAAATCCTGCACTCCTAGACTTATTTCTGATTCAGAGAGGTCATGTCTTCAGTCGTACATGTCACGGTAATGCAGAAATAATTTGAACCTGAATACAAAACCTAAACAAGCAACATCTTAAACCATGGGCATGAAAACGTGCAACTGCCTAAGAAAAAAAAACTCATTCTGACTTTAACATAAAAAAGAGCAGCCTGACATTTTCTTAAGTAGTCTTTGAAATGTGTGTGAGAAAAGTCTTTTGGTTTGGTTAAAACCGAAGAAGCACATGTTGACCTCAGTGGGAATTGGGTGTATGGTTGGAAAATGTCATTCAAAATGAACACCATGGGGCTTGCCATCTCCTCAGACACCAGGAGCTTGTGAGTGGGAAATCAGACAAGTCTGCAGCTAAATCATTCTTCCATTTGAAATTCTACAAAGAAGACATCCTAACTACCGGATTATGCCCTAATCTGACACTTTGCAAGGTAGGCCAGACTCATTAGGTAACTTTCATTTGAAAATGGTAAAAGTACAACAGTTTAAGGCGTCGCAGTCAAGATGATGAAAGCAGAATAGGACCACAAATAGGATCTGCCTATCTTACTGTACGTTACATCTTACTGTAGGTTGGGGTGAAATGGCAGCAGTACAAAGAGAAATTGAAAAGTGCTACAAGTGTGACTCAGATAGAAACCCGTTCTGCTGCATCTGTATTAGACTCCAGAGACGCCAGGTGTCTGAACAGCTATGATGCCCCCCGTTTATGGATCAAAGCAACACCAGTGGCAGCAGAATGACTGTGTGTGCCTGGGAACAGTGTGCCAATGATTGCCTGGACAGATGCAGCCTTTCCTTCCACCTGAACACACTACATCAGCCCTGAAGGTAGCTGTCAGACATTCCTGCCATCTGATTAGTGTGTCACAGTAGTGGCGTTCTATAGAGAGAAGAGAGAGAAGGGAATGATGTGCGTCTATTTGTCTGGCTCGCTGTCTCTCTACCTCCACCTTTCTTTCCCTCTGTGTCGCACTAGCTCTCTGTCACACAAGCTCTCTATCACTTTGTTTCTCATTGCATGAGGTTGCTCTTATTCAAGGTTACTTTTACTTTCCCTGTCTTGCTGGTTCACTGTTTGTGTCGCTTTGCCTATTTGTATCTCTTTGTTTGCTTCTGCCCACCTCTCCTTGTTGCTACAATGCTCTTAACCTCTTTGCGTCTTCTTGGAAAGAGGACGAAAGAACAAAAACAGACAGAGGGGGGCAAGAGCCCTCATGTTCTGACTGATCTTACCTAGTAAGCAACAATTAAAGTGAACCACTTGCCTTTAGTTTATTGTAGGAAACAAGAGCAAAATAAGGCAGGTTACTTACTAAAGGTAAACAATGGCCTTCCTGCTAGCTGTCAGCAGGGGATGATTAATAGACTTACTCTGCACTGGCATGTCCTAACTCATTACAGCAGCCCCAGACACCGGCATTTAATTTAATAACTCCTCTAATAAAAGGTCAAACCATGCTATCAATTAATTCATCCTTGGCTCTTCTCTGTCTAATAAGAAGAAAAAAAAAATATCTTGAATTGCAAAAGGGAAATGTAATATGGAGAATGCCTGGTGTATGGTGAGAAAGTTAATATGCATCTCTCTGTATGTCTAGTGTGCCACTCAACTTTAGTTTTGATTGTCATTTTCTACAGTATCATGAATCTGCAAGTAATTCTCCTGATGTAAATAGGCAGGGTGTCAAATGCAAAAACAAAACTGGGATAAATATGAGCAATCATTTCAATTTTAAAAAATTGCAATTAGTTCACAGGTGTGCAGACAAAAGGGCAATAAAGCATCTTCTCCATGTATCCCATCGGCTCTGGTATATTTGTGTGAAGAGAAGGAAGCCTAAGCATAGATTCCATTTAGGTTGTCCAGATTGGAGGTGACAAAGTAGGAACAGATACATAACAAAGCACTGCACAGCCATGAATCCCGATTTTACTTCATGCCTTACCTTATTTCACGGTGAATGGCGCGACGCAAAAGAGGCAAATACGCGAAATTTGCGTTGTTCACATTAAGTTGAAATATTTATATTTAATATATTTTACTTGAGCGAGAAATTGGCGTGACGCGAAAGCTTATGAGTGTTTAGATTCTCCAGATGTCCTGATGTTGAATCAGAAATTAAGGAACAAATTATAGCTGTCTGTGGGCAGCAAGGGGTCTATAGTACCTCATACTCAACACTGAAATAAAAGGCTTTTATACACTAACTCGTCTCCTTTCCTCTACCATCCTCAGCATATGATTTCAGGACAATAATGAGGGCTTCAACCAGCCATTCTCAGGCACGAGGGATTGAACGTAATGTAGGTGCAGCACCGAGTAAAAGGGATGGGGGGGAGAAAACTTCACAGAGCAAAGAGAATACATAGATCAATGGGGAGACACTAATCAGGTCCATCACGGGGATGTCGATTCTTTCACGTTAAAAATTCATTGTCGCTTTTGTCGTATTCCCTTCTCAATTTCTGCCTTAATTAAATAGAAGCATTAATAAATTAAAGGCATCTTTAATCCCTATCAAAGTTTATATTTATAATTACAGCTGACGATTCATCTGAGTGAACAACACAACATACATTCAGAGAAGGGAGGGAAAAACAAGAAAAAACTAAACTTCTGGTGTTGCCATATGGAAATGAACATCTTTCAGAACAAGTAGCTGGAAGAGAGGTTGGAAAAGTCTATGCTGCATTTTTCTTGACAAAGTTAAACAAAAGTTTACAAGGTAAGGAAGCTTGTTTTTTCCTTCTTCTCAGGGATTTTTGTTTGGGAGAGAATTAATTGCATAAGAGCAGGCGTTCTGCTGGCGTACACTGTGGGCCCTAGAGGCACAGCAAAGACTGTCATGGAATTATCATTTTCTGGCGCCACACAACATGGTCCCACATTGTGAGGAAATCCACCACTTGGAAAAGAAAAGTGTGACTAAAAGACAAAGAACAATGTTGCTATTTAGAGGTTTGGGTCGGATCAGCAAAAACCCATCAGAATTTGAGCCATTTGCTTTTGTCTCATAGCAAAAAAAAAAAAATTGTGCTTTTCCTCCTCTCTGAATGGCAGGATTAGTTCCATGTTAATCTGAAAAGTCTGCGCAAAATATCCTCTCTGGTTTTGTTTGCAAATCGTTAACCCTATATTTGACACAACTAATCAGCAGTGGGACTTAAACGCTAATTGACAAGACACCTACACTCAGTGTCCACTTTATTAGGTACACCTGTACAATCTGATACAATCCAATACAACTGTCCTCCTATGAAGTCTACTTTTATGATGCCTATAATGGTGACTGCCATAGAGGTGTTAATTAATTACATGTATAAGTCACAGTCAGTGATGGTGTAGTACTGGACTGTATTATATTTTTTCTAGTATTCTGCACCCCTTGTGTACTATATGTAAATGGAAAGTATCATAAACTAAAACACCTCACTAATGTAGGGTTGCACGATATTGACAAAATGTGATATTGCGATACTGATTATGAATATTGTTATATCGATATTAATTTCAATATTTTTAAACATAAAATTACAAAAGTTACGAGAAAACAAACATAAATTCACAACAATATAGTTTACAGTGAGACTTATGGATGGCTCCGTAGTGCGACTGGACCACAGGTCGTTGGTGGATGAAAACTATTCAATCTTTCCGACTCCAAACTCTGCCGCACCGTCTTTCTGCACCGTTTATAAAGTTGTGGGATAGCTACCGGTGAGAAATAGGTGTGGGATGGGATTTGGTACCGTTTGTCTAGTTCATTCAGAAGCTTCTTGAAGCCTTTTTTATCCACTGTGTGGATGAGCATCATATCTTTGGCCAAACAGTACGTTATAGCATTGGGGATTTTGGTATGTCTCTTCGACTTCTTGTCGTACTTTGTGCCACTAGCAAAAGCACTTTCTAGCAAGGCTTGTTTGGCTAGCTCTGGCGTATTAACTGCAACAGGTTTTTTTTGGGATAGTGTCATGCACCCATCGTAAAGTGGCTTGTGGTGGTTTTGAAGATGCAAAAATAGGTTTGTTTTATTGCCTCTTGCGTGGTTAACCACCATTCGACACATTTTGCATAGTGCAACATTGTGAAACATCTGTTGGCTTAAAGCCAAAGTATTTCCAAGCTACCGAGGAGGCATTACTTTTGGCCACTAAAGTTTCCTCTTCAATCTGTTATTTTGTCTTCTCCCTGAGCAACACTCATTTTCTTACTTTTGTGTTCTTTCTTTTGCTCCACTGACTCCCTTCGCTCTTTAGGTCCTTTCTTTTCTTTCGCTTCTCTTATTCGTTCCGTTTTTTGTGTCTCTATTTCTTCACTTACACTGTCACTCTGTCGAAATGTCGCGGCAGCCCCGGTTTTTCTGCCAGTTGTCTAGATGCTCTCCACGTTGTTTTGACGTTTGTATGCTTAGACGGTGCACAAAAACGATTTAAGGGCTGCGCCTAAGCCTTAAGATGGCATGGAAAACCCTGTGCCCAGCTCCACAATGATAATGATTCATAAAACAGAACCTGGTGTATGTGCGACTTTATAAATTTGACAGAAAGAATGTTTAAAAAAAAAAAAAAAAAAAGATACTAAACCGTATTGCTAGAGAAGAAGCAGAGAAGAAAACAGCGAAATGAGCTGGGGCAGTGCGGGTGGGGCATCAAGGCTAGCGATAGACCGATTTTATCGGCCGGCCGATATATCGGGCCGATATTTGCGTTTTTACGTGTATCGGCATCGGACGATACGCGGCTGCTGCGTTCGCCAATAGTTTTTTTCCGGCATTATTTAGACAGGCGTCCACAGGTAGCTCTGTGTTGCTGGAGACAAAGGATATTTCTTATATGTCAGCAAGCAATGCATCATCAAGGCTGTGTTGTAGATGTTGATGAAAGCCTTTTACCCTTGCACAGTTAACCATATGCAGTGCACCCATCCATATGATGCACATTGCACACATCATTTGGGTGATTTGAATGTAAGATGATTGCAGAAGTGACACTGATCTGTGTTTTTGTTTAATATTTTTAAAGAAATGGCAGAGCAGATTCCGAAAGCAAATCCAGTGTGGCAGGGTTTACATTTTTATGATGTAAACTGAAGTAGCAAAACAGTATCGGCTCCAAATATCAGCTCAAGAAAATCGGCAGCCCGTATCGGTCATCGGCTAAGGCTGATCAAGGCCACTGTGGTCACAGGGCATATCATTTTTTTTAAGGGGCATAAGGCCAAACTGAGGAGGCATGATGGCCGCCATGAAATTCCTGCCCTGGTTGCTTCTGCCATACGAAGTGATAACGCATGACAGTGGGTGCCCCAAAAGGTCTAGGGCTGGCTCTGGAACCCTTTGTTTTTATAGTGTAGTTTGTGCATCTAACAGTCAACTCCACTTTTTGAACAGAAGGAACTATTAAACTGATCTTCTCGAGTTTTAGGATACATTTACAGTGGGTGAAAAATGGAACAAGACAACAACAAAAACGTCACCTGAAAGATGACATTGAATAAGGAAGCATGTCAACAGTCCTGGCTGCCTTACTTTACCTAATCTAAGCCCCTGCTTAACCCAAACTGATACTACAACAACCCCTTCTGATAACCTGATAATCCTGTAAATTTATGTCCAAAAACTCACACCAGTGCAGCTGCAGTTACTTTTATCTATAGTATTTACACCTTTGCACTTGGTAAGCTTTTTTTTTCTCTATAACAGCTGGCACTGCAGCTTCAACTTAACATCAAATGGCCATTTCAACCATGAGTGAACTGAGGCAGCTCAACTGACTGAGATAAATAAGATAACACACTTGTACTCAAATACTGACAGTAGCCTACAGTATGACCAACCTGTTGCATAAAAGGGCAACAAATGCAGAGCGTAGACACAATATCTTTAATGCCTTTGCAATTTCATGAAACCCAAATAAAATAGTCCTGCAATTTTAGTGTTTGTTGTTTTAAATTGTACTATATTGTAAGGTGTTAACGTCATTAACCAACCCCATACAAATACAAATAACAATAGGTTACCTTACAATTTAAAGCATTGTTTTTTGTTTGTTCTCTCAAAGCAATCAAGTGCAATTATAATCGTTATAAATACATCTCCACTGTGACATGTCTTAACAACAACAGAACTTTTCACAGGAGGCATCTTAACGTGTCACATCAGGAAAAGCACAGGTGCACCTAATAACAATAATTATGGCGCTGGTCAATTTAGGTACCCCACTACGTCATGACAGTTAGCCATAATTCAAAATACCAATTAGCTACAAATTATCTGAAGTTCGCAGACGCAGCGATTGCGCTAATATTACTACGTTGGTAGTCATGTTCCTAGTCAATAACATCAAGAGTTGTGTCCAACAGAGTTTAGATTCTCGGCCCGAGCCCGAGCCCGACCCGAGCCAGACCGGACCTCGGGTCGGGCTCGGGCCGTTATTTTCCGCCACATCCTCGGGCCGGGCCGGGCCAGGGACGGACCCTTGATCAAGCAAATTTTTTTTTATCCATTACCTTATTATCCTATTTGGGTGGGGAGAAAGCTATGCCATAATCAGAAATATTATAAATATATATATATAGGCTATATAAAAGTAACAAATGTGTAGCCTACAAAAGTTAGGCTGCAGTTACAAAATGCAGCACTTCATGCGCGGAGTCTCCTCCTCTCGCACGCATCACACCGGGAGCTTGAAGATGTAAAGAAAAAAAGAAAAACAGGAGAATTAACTTTGAGCAAGTGTGGAGGAAAGTCGGAGGTATGGAAGCAGTTTAAACAAGTCGTGGGCAGTGACAACAATATGTTGTTCATCATTGTTTCTTTTTTTTTTTTACGTTTCTTCATTCAGATCCATTTGCGATCCGTTCCATTCTAAACAAACAGCGCAGTTTACATGCTTCGTCCTTGTTGTATTATTCTAAACAGATTTCTGCAGTTCAAACAACTCTGAATTGTAGTTGAGAACGTCAGTTATAACGGCCCACGTATTAAAAAAATTGTCGGGTTTAAATCGGGCTCGGGCTCATAATTACAGTTAATGTGTCGGGCCTGGCCTGGCCGGGCTCGGACGCAACGTGCTCGGGCTCGGGTAGGTTCGGGCTTGATTTTTTGGGCCGATCTAAGCTCTAGTCCAACATTAAGACTGCAACGTTCTGGGAACTAACGTTCCCTAAACGTTAAGAAAACTTTCCATGGGAACCAAAACCCAACCAAAACCTTAACCTTCAGGGAACGTTCCTGCAACCAAGAACCAGAACGTTCTGAGAACCATAAATTGTTAGCTGGTTAACATTAATACGAAGACTTGGCGCTCAACTTTTTACAGTTAACGTGTGCAAAGCCGTTGACTAGCTAGACCTATCAAACTTTACCTACCTAAGTAGCCTACGTTACTGTGAGCAAATTATCGAATTATGTAAACGAAGACAACAAAACAAAGTGGTGGGAAAAAATCATGAAACAATTCACTTACTAAAGTTATTAGCACAGCCCATACTGAAGCTTCCTCTGCACCCATCTACCTTTTCACGGGTGTCTTTGCTCTCTGTCTAATGCAGTTTGCGTTTACGTGTTTGATGGAGTGTGGGGGGATTTGTGCTGCCTTCAGTAACAATTGGAAATGTGGAATATATTATTGAATGTAAAATGGGGGACTTTACGGTGTAATGTCTTCTTAATGGAGGGATTGGCTCACCTTAACAACTCCTTAAACAACTCCTTCCGTTTTAAGGGTGATACTAATCGTGATTGAGAAACACCTACTGTATAAATACTTTTTCACAGATTAAAGATGAGCTGATTTATCAATATTTTATATTATATATATTTTTTTTTCAATATATTTTATATATATTTTATTTCAAGGTTTCACTGTCACTGAATTGTAAAGCTATTATTGTTAAGCTACTAAACTAAAAATGCTGGCACTGTGACAACACCAGTTATTCTTCACAGCCAATAAATGTAATTTAGCATACGAAGCAATGTCAACAGCATGTGTGATTACATAACTTGTTGATGTTGTGCCATTTTACTGCCATCAAACTCAAATTACTAGCATTAAAATGCCCTCTGTTTATAACACACAGGTTTGAGCCAATGGGATGCTAATTATTTTGTTTTGACACAATTTAAGGTACTTGTGCAACAATGATTTCACTAGTATAGAGAAAACACTAAGACTGTCAATACTTTCAAATGATTCTGGGGAGAACAATATAAATGTCATAGCAATGTCAGGAATTGCTCTATAAATGCTTTTTTTTAACCATATATGCGGAAAAAGTAATATATCTGAGATCATTAAGTGATGCAGAGTCAACCAGCATGGTGAAAAACCTTTCATACTGTACACCTGACCTTGAAAACATCATTATGCAACATAATCTTTTAAGCATCTAAAGTGATTCAGCTGCTAAAGTATCAACAATGATTCAGCTCTTGAAGTATTCCCCTTCATTGCCACTCTTCGCTAAACATCCTCCATTGTATTATCATGTGACCTCGGCCCACTTCTACTGAAGTTGAGGCACATAAATGAGCCAGAAAAAAAAAATATTTTGGCATTGTCTTTATGAGACTTATGTCTTATGTTTTACAGAGAAATGCTGGACCCCACACTCACCTCTGATGGAGCATGCTTGTGAATAGTTAAAGTGGATAATCAGACACTAAGATGTGACAGGTTTAAATGCTGATGTGTGTATTAGCTCAGACGAGAAATAATATTCTCATAGTACACAGCACATGTATCTTTAAAGAGTAGGTTTGTTTTGAGCAATTAGGTTTGATAAGAAAATGTTTTCTTTAAAAATCCAAACAAAATGATTCTGTAAAGCAGGTTGCATTTGAAGATAGAACATCTCAAGAATGCTGCAAGTCAGATTTTTTCTGAATCAGACATATGGCTTTTTTTTTTAATGGCGTAACAACAAAATATTTATATATCAAAGGATTTCTTTTTACTTGGCAAGTCAATGATGATTGGCTTACAGCCTGCACAGGTAAAGACATTTGCAAGGTGTGAGGGTTTGATTGAGCTCATGTTGGGGATTTAAGTGTGTTTAATAAAAAGCATTATGTAGCCTATTAATCAAAATCCTTGAGCAGTGTACATCCCACAAAAACCTTCAAAAATGGTGTCTGGCTCTAAAACCTTAGCCTTCACTGCCTTTTTGGAGCAGCATCGTATGTCCATCCCTAATAATATCTTACATGTAGGTTAAAGGACCTATGACATGCTGCTTTTTGAATGCTTTTATATAGGCCTTAGTGGTCCCCTAATCAGTCCCTCCAGGATTTTTTTGAGATTGTTGCAGCCCAAAATGCCTGATTTTGCGGGAGCTTTTGTAAAAAATTGCGATAAAAGTTGCTATGTCTTGTATGTTTGTTGCAATTAAGTTGCGATTTTTTTTTTGTATAGTTCTTTTAAAAAGAAAAAGAAACTTGTTTTGGGGAGAATAAAACTACTCTAGGCTGAGTTTATGAAAATGGCTGGTGGATTTAAGACAAAAAATAATTCATTGAATGAATCAAATTTGAACATATGTGTCAGTGGCTTGTTGATCTTTACATTCTTAGTTAATTTCCTATCCTGGCCTGGCACACACATTCATATGGTTTGATAAAGTACTTATTGGACTTTACCTTATCATTGCACTTACAATAACGAGCGTAGCTGTCCTCAATTTAGGTCATCCTGTACGTCTCATCTCCGTTTTTTCCTGCATCCACCGTGTGTGATTGTGTGTTTGTGTGTGTGTGTGTGTGTGTGTGTGTGTGTGTGTGTGTGTGTGTGTTTGTGTGTGTGTGTTTCAGTCGCGGGGGGAACTGAGCAGCCCCGCCCGCTGCAGAGAGCCGACAGGAAACAGCAGCCGCTTTCAGCGACTTTATAGTGAAAAAACATTACAGCGTACATTGATGTTAAAATGTATACAGGTTGGCAGGACGGTCCGAAATGTTTTGCACGGTCTTTCGCTGTACGTTTTGTTGGGAAATGTGAGATGTTCGAGTCACACACGTCTCGTCTTACAAGGAAATTTATTTGGCGACGTAGGTGTGACAACCTACGTCAACCCGTTCTCACTCCCGCTTGGTCATTGGCTCTCAGAGTCACATACTGATGCAAAGTCTGGCACATGGGACTGCTGGGATTGGTTGAAGTCGCGGGAAACTCCGGTTATTGGTCAAATTTGCGGAAAAGTTGCGGTGATTGGTCAAAATTGCGAGTTGCACCAAAGTCGCGGTGATTGGTTGAATTTGCGTGAATTGGCGCGATCGCGACATCGCGAAATCCTGGAGGGACTGCCTAATACTGTATCTGAAGTCTCTTTCCCGAAATTCAGCCTTGGTGCAGAATAACAGCCACTAGAGCCAGTCCCACAATGAGCTTTCCTTAGGATGTGCCATTTCTGTGTCTGTAGCTTTAAATGCTATTGAGGAGGAGAGAGGGGGGGGCAAGGTGGAGGGTGAAGGTGTGGCCTTGACCAACTGCCACTTTGCTTGTTTGCAAGCTATGATGTCTCTCTCTTTCTCATGGGCGGGCCAAATTCTCTGGGCGGGTAAAGCAGAGAAAGGGGAGGTAATCTTGCTCCTTATGACTTCATAAGGAGGAGATTCCAGATCGGCCCATCTGAGCTTTCATTTTCTCAAAGGCAGAGCAGGATACCCAGGGCTCGGTTTACACCTATCGCCATTTCTAGCCACTGGGGGGACCATAGGCAGGCTGGGGGAACTCACATTAATGTTCCTCATAACCTCATAACCTCTTAAAGTGAAATTTTCATGCCATGGGACCTTTAAGGACAATGAGCTTCCACTGCAAAAATTATGGAATGCCGTCTCACCACAATTTTAGTTGATTCAATCAATTATCTAACAGTACGCATCTGCGTAGTGTGAATATAGCATGCCGTAGAATCAAACACAGTGAGAGCCAAATAATTCTGTTAGAGACAGATACTGAGGAGATCGAGAAATATAAAAGGAAACACAAAAGAGTCTTCCCACACCACTTGAATTTCAGGCTTCGGTGAGAATGCAGGAACCACATGGAGTAAACAATTGTTTGTCAGTTCGGTGACAAAAGTAAACAAGAAAAATCTTTGTGTTTGTTTTTCATGTGTTTCTTTACCTCTGTCTCCTCCAGTGAAGCATTTGAATAAAGGATAGTGGCTGGCTGATCCATGCATCACTGAACACTCAACACAGCTAGCTCATTCAGAAATAAATGCTGGACATTCTTCTTAGAGCTTTCAGGTTGATGAGTTTCTTTGTTATGGAATCCAAATACATTACTATATTTATTTAAAGCATGTTTCATGAAATAAATAGTTTGGGACTTTTTTTGTACAGTACTTTGTGTTTGAGCAGAATCAAGTACTTTTTTTCCTTTTACTGCTGAAAAATATATGCACTGTCCAGAGTTAGTATCAAATAGTGCACATGTATTAATTAAAATGTTACATTTAAAGTCAAAATGAGCTTTTTACATGTACAATCCAAATCAGAATATTCTACAGTTTTGTGAGGGCATTTAAAGTCTGTACAAAACCATGTCAGAAAAGAATGGACACAGCCCAATCCACACAAGAATAAACAGTCTTTGTCATGTGTACATTAGAGATGACCATTGAAGGCTTCCCTCCCTCTTACTTCCCATCCCTGTCTGCCAGCATTCAAACACAGCCTTCAAGGTGCATGGCCTCAGGGCTGCTTCCTTACCTCGTCCTGAAGTTAGCCGGGTGTGGATGCCCGTCATACAAAGATAAAAAGTCATATTCCTCCTCCACAGCGAAAGATTGAAAAACTATATGAATTCTGCTTCCCTCCTCGGCAACAATCACCCAGGTACAGTTCGCTCCATTTGGATATCCATATGGAAACCCGGGGCTTTCTATTGTCCCGTTCCTCCCTTTTAAAGTGCCTCCGCAAGTATGGATAAAACCTGGAAAGAAAGGAAAACATTTATTATCAAACAAACAGTGTGCATTAGGAGATAAAAAAAAACTTTAAATGCTCAAACACATGGAAGAAAAGGAGTAATTTGTAGAGATCCTTCTGGAAAATGTACTTAATGTTGCCTGGTGCACACATCCAAGCAGCAATAAATAAACAGAATGGCTTTAAAACGTTTAAATAGGCCCGTACAGATGCTATTCCAAATATCATTTTTATTATAACAACTGTGTGCACCTTGTAAAGTCCAGGTGCAATTTTTCATCAACTGAGAACAAATTGTTTGTGAAATCCACATTGTTCTAAGCTGGCAGATGCTGTGAGGGAAATCTGGCAACCAGCTGAATAAGAGCCGAGGTTGCAACAACTACTGCTGTCATTATGGAAGAGAAATGCATAATTGAGGACTACTGTGATGTTTTTCAATGCTGTATTGAACAAAAAGCTAGTGGTGTATCATTACTGCCCACTTCTTTCCAGTGGGTCAGAAAGACCCCAGAGACAACCAACAAGCAAGTTCTTCCAATTTAGTGCCACAAGCCCTTTACACTCTCTTTCACAGCCCACAGAACATATATTTGAACCTTACTGCACTGGCCTGCTGAAAATCAATACCCTTGACATATTAGGTTAAGCATTATACTATCATTCTGAAACTACAATAACCTGATTGCTTGGCTAACCTTTGTGGTGTTAATGTAAATGAGCAAACTCAAACACATACACAAACATAATCTGTCTCACTCATGCACAGACATCACAGTATCCCTTTTCTCACACAATCACACCTATTCTTCCATATTTCCACATCCAGTGTACTCCCACACTTACAAAAACAATGTATGAACAGGTCCCACACACTGCAAAAAAGTGCCATTTTATTTGAGGCTATGCTGCACGTTGTCTAATGAAATGCAAACTTAATTAAGATGCATGGTTTACACACACCCCCCCCCCCCCACACACACACACACAATTTACTCCTAGTGTAATTAGCTTTTCACACTCAGTAAGTAAAGGATGCGTTGCATAGTGTTGGCCATACACACGCCCTGCAGAATCACTTGGCTATGGAGCTGAGCTAGAAAAACCGACTGACAATTCATTTCCCTCTTGTCAAGCTGTTTCATTATTTTTGGACAAAGCCTTGCAGCTGTTTATATTTCACAAAAATCAACTCTGTTATCACAAATATGATAATTCTCTGGAACATTTTTCCACAATCTTTACATCTTGCAATACCTTCAGGATATTATCCTCACAGAGGCCCTGACCCAGAGTCTTTGACAGTACAGTATATCTCCACCTATTGTGTAGATAACTGACCTGCCCCTGAGACCAATTCACTCCTCCTGTATCCAGTGATCAAGTGGCCTGACCTTCTTATAGATTCAGCTATGGATACAGTATATGCCCATATAGGTTTATGATGTTGTGCCTGGTTATGAGCTGCTGCTCTAAATGCAGTGGGGGGAAAAAATATCACCAAGGTGTGTTGCATGTCTAAATTGCAAATTTTCAAACGATTGAGCTAACAGGTTAATCATGGCAAATTTGCAGCATTGATGCGCCACCTACAGGGTCAACATGATCCAACCTGTGACACGGTGCATTATTGCTGCTTTCAAGTACTCTCAGGAAAATCGTATTTAGCAGGACAGCTCTCGTCACTGATCAAACAAAGTTGTCAGTATGACTGTAAAAGTGTGGGTGAGAAATTGCAATGTGGCAGCATGTTTGACTAAAAGCTACTGTGATATTTGTTATTGCTTGGTGGTCTGTACATAGAGATTTGTTGCATGTTTCTCTTTTCGGTTACCTTAAGTTGTCACACATTCTTGAATATAATGAACTGAAATAGAGCCTTCCTGTTAGATGTCGGATCCATATTGCCTTTATTTTTACAAAACTGCCACCAAAAGAGCCACCAACATACAGTATTTTCCTAGCAGCTACATTTTGCTTGGGTTTCTGAATAAAGCAGTTTGACTGGGTGTATGTAAAACAGTAAGGTACAGCTAATGAAGAGCACTTGAAGACAAGGCAGAATAATGCACTCCCATGCTGTCTATTTAAAATGGCCTTGAAAAAGAAGTTTGAGAGAGACATGTCGATTACTGAAAGTGAGCCCACCTGCAGTTGCTGCTCTAGTTACAGTTTAGAAAAAGCAGAAGGATCAGACCATTATGAGGGCAGAAATGCATAACAACACACTATTTGAATACTGATGTAAGTTTCAGTCTGTTGTTTATCTTGGGAAGTCACCCCTTCCGTTTTTATGAACATAATTGTGAATACATTGTCCTTTATTAAATTTAAAATTTTACCTGGCCATGGGATGATGCAATTGTACTAAATATCCAACAGTAACGGCGGCAGCAACAAAGATGTATTCAGTTAACTTTTTACAAGGAGTACTACTCAGCCAGAAACAGTTGTATAATGTCTCTGGAGGGAGCTTTCCAAAGTCTGATAATATCATCAAGGTTATCTCGTGTGGGCATGAGGCTTTATAAGAGGAAGTTACTAATTGGAGGTGTGGGGTTTGAAAGAAGTGGGCATTTAGGAGGCAGGGAGGGTCTAATAAAAGATGCTATTCAGAAGCATTGTGGGAAATGTAGGATCCAGTGTATTGAAACTTGACCCATACTAGCACTAAAAGTCAGGAGATCTTTTTCCTCTCTGTTGCTTTGATTTTGACCATGCTTTTTTTTTTATCCGTCTCGAGAATCCCCTATTTTTTTGGAAATGGCGCTACTAAATTGCTGAAATACCCCTTTAAATGTTACAATAGAATTATAACTTCTAACAATTTGATTTGTAAGAGTGAGACTGTCAAAACAGCTAAGTAAAAAATATATGAAACCAGAGACAATGAGTTTTAATCACTGCTACATAATGATGAAGTGAACTAAACTTGAGTTGTGGTTAGATTATATCACAATTTTCAATCACAACTACAGCTAACCATAGGATAACACATACTTAAAGCAGTCCTGGTTGAAGATAAGAGCACAGAGAGATGCCCAGTAGCAATTAGAGCCAGACACTTTGGATGGAAAAATAATTTATTACTGCTTTTATTTGAGGCTCTCTTGTATCACTCAGAACTTAGAGCTACATCAAGGACAGCACCCATAGAGCTCTATTAGTCCCTGAAATATTTCATTGTTTGTCAAGCATTAGGTGACTAACTGAACTGCTTAGCAATGTTTGTGTGGCTGATTGTTCTGATGTCCTAAAGATGACAGAACAGATGCTCACTGAGATATCTATTTCCCTCTTTCCGCCTCTCTCCCTCTTTCTCCTTGTCAGATACATGTATTCTTTTCATCCTTCAGCAACACTGCACTTCTCTCACCTCTTCCTTTTTTTACCTCACTCAGCTTTTTCATTTACTGCCATTTGAGCCAATTGCCACCCCCCTCCCCCACACACACAATCACACTCACACACACACACACACACTTACATCTATTGCCCCCCCCCCGTGTTTCCTTTTTTTCTATAAGCTATCCATTATGAATTAGAATCCGTATTTTCAATGCTGTGAATCATAAGAGCTTGTAATATGTTAAGCACTGTCATCTCCATAATAGCTGTATCTATAAAAAGAACATTGTTGTAAACATTCATCTTGTTACTTCAAAGGAACAACACGTGTTTCCTTGTGCAGAAGAGAGGACAAGCATTAAATCCATTTACCACTTACACCTACGGTATGTCTTCTTTGAATTCCACTGTCACCACTTAGTTGCCTGTTCCGACCTTTATCACCTCTATCATCACTTCAATTGTAAAACGCACTCCCCAGGGTTTTCTACAATCCCATGTTAGCGCCATGCTGCAACAACGACCATAAATTGTGATGAGAAACCAAATTAACAACATGCTGTGATTGCACAGTGGGGAAAATGCGGTTCAGAAATATGAATCAGTATCATAACGCACAAATCTGGAAAAAATACGAGCCTCAGCAGGCAGCCAGGCTGGCTGACAGACAGCTCAAGAATGGCTCCAGCTGTTCCTCAAATAGTTACATTTACCCCTGGCCTTTTGGATATACCTACAAACAAATACCACATTTTCACACACACTTTTGATGCCTAAAACTGATTGTTATGCTTGCTGAGCAAAATGCAGACATGAAAATGGCAGTTTGTCTCCCACACTGATGAGATTTCTGAAGGTGTTTGTCTCTTTGTCAGTCTGAATTGAATGAGTGCTTGTTTGTGCGTGGATGCATGCATATTTATATGTTGTTGTTGGCCTTGCTGAGCTTCTACTAATGCAAAGAGTGAAACTGAATGTGATTCTCTTTTCTTTGCCCAGAGAATAAAGAGATTTTGAGCAGAATGAACCAGGTAATGAACCACAGTGCTGTACACCGTGTGGAAGAAGAATAAGATTGATTTTGAAAACAAAATGCATTATGCATCATAGAGGGTATTGATAATATAATTTGTTGCAGGCTAAATGGGTTATTTAAGGTTTATGTTAGCATGAAAGAAAATTAGGGAATAGGTGCTCCCTAAAAAGGTGCCCCCTAAAAAAGTAAATAGCCAATACGTTGTGCTCCACCAATAATGCAGATTTGTATTTGGGCCATAAAGAGAAATGATTATGTGCAGCAGGGAGAGGGGAGGAGGAGTCCTTTACTGCCATCCACATTATTACGAGTGACAAACAGACCATTGGGTAATGGATGATTGCTGATGGGTTTGAAAGATTGCCCATCCCAATTGACTATTTTTGAATAGACTGTGATTAAACAGGCTTGGAAAATAAACATTCACAGTTTGACCTGCTCCCTTCAGGTAATTGCTTCAGGATCTCGCAGGGCAGGTTTAACTGCTAGACAAACTATTTTCTTCCCCCGGCAGTGAAACTGTTGAATTCTGATGGAAGACTGCAGCACTTAGTTTGGCAAATTTATTGATTGCCATGTTCTATATTCTCCTTAAACTGTATTGGATTTATCTGCTGTCTATTTTGCTTTATTTGTCTTTTATCGACTGTCTATTGTCCCCAGTTTATGTGGCAGCTGGGATGCTCAAAACAATTTTTCCAAAGAGACAATAACGTTGATCTAATCTAACAAAACCCTGTGGCTTAGATCAATCAGAGTATTATTGAAATGAAAATGTTTGTGCCCTGATTAATGGCATTCAATGTACAGGCAATAAAATAAATGTGGTAGTGTCCCCCTTTGGCATCAGTTGGTGTAAACTGGTAAACTAAATTAATTAATAGAGCAACAATGGAGAATATTTTTTCTCAAAGTGGCATTTAGGTCTTGAACTAAAGATTCTTTGGACAGTTGATCAGTTACTTGTGAACAGTGACCATCTGGAAAGCAACACTACTGATGCATTTCATATCAAAGACAGTTTGTTCTTGGGGTCTTCCTAAGAAACATGTCTTAACATTATTGTGATGTGGGGACAAACAGAACAACAAAAGGACCTAAGCTGCGGGGCTCTTTGTAAAGACAGTTGGCAAGGTCTATTGGACACTATAAATGGACCACACAAAGTCTACAGTGTCAGAAGAAAGGATGTTACTTCGTCAAACTGTATCATTATGTTACATTGGGCCATTTGGCAGATACTTTTGACCTAAGCGACATGCATTTTTTTTACCGTCACACACACACACACACACACACACACACACACACACACACACACACAGTCACACACACACACACACACACACACACACACACACACACACACGTCCACAGCGCAGCCGGCAGAGGCGGGGTCTGTTCCGAGTATAATAAAGCCCTGTCTGTGTTGAGCAAAACATTATGTGAATTACTACGAGAATGGACGTGCATTTAATATAGGAAAAGTGCACAAGTATTGGCATCATTTGTTGTTGTTGTATGTGACGCTAAGGTCTAGTGACGATGCTATAAAGACCGTTGCCGTGCTTGCGTCACTCCCTTACCCCTCCTACCAGTCCCTATGGCCACTTGGCCAGTGGGAATGCAAACGGAAAAAAAGATTTTGGGGGAGAGTAGTTCTTAGAACTGCTTAGAAATGTACTTTTCCTCTAAAAAGTACAAGTACTATCAGGTCGGAAAGCCCCTATTGTGTTTGTTTGCTGTGGCCGTAACAGTCCCCAAAAAGTCTTCTTAACTTAACTTGCAATAAGTGACTTGCTAGAATCTTTGACAAGAACCGTGTGTGTGGGGTGATATACATATGCATACCTTATATTCTAAGTCATATAGATATATTTGCTGAAATATACTGAATATGAGAAAGGGGAATAAAAAGGAGCATAAATATTCTGTATGTTTAATTAATAGGGACTGTATAAGGACACAAGGGTCAGCGTATCAACTATCATAAATTTGAAAAAGAAACGAACTATATGACTTAAATGCAAATTATCATGTTGTGCATACCTATTCACAGAAATGTCAATCAATACATGACTACATGAATAACAAAACAATACTAAAATGCAACATTCCAGAGATTTAAAAAGAAACAAGCATTGTTTTGAACACCACTTGGACCACCAGTCGATCTATGCATGAAAAGTGTTTTGCCTTCACCCTTCATACATGACAGTATCTTTCTTCAAACAAATCCTAAGCCCAATATCCACAAGCCTACTGAGCTATGCACTTTCAAGCTCCTCTCCTTGATTTATTTTTGGCATGTATTATTTTCTTTCTCTCTGCTTGATACTTCATTTCCTCACAATTGACTGTAGTGTATTCATAGTCAAGGACACCTCTTCTTACGGATGGCATTTCATCATTATTCATGATGATGGCCTATCACAAACAGAGGGGGGAAAGGCAACAGCACCAAGCCGAGCAATCAAAGTTAAAGTATAAAAAAACCTGCATTGAGTTGCACCTGACCTTAAGAGTGAGTCAGCCAATATAGAGATATTCATCAGTGACGCCTGGTTACAGAACACCGACTGGAGAGATAGAGCCCTTACCAAGCAAAACAAAGGTCAACAAACATCCTGGTAGGCTTCATTCACTGCAAAGTATCCACATTTCCACAGAGAAACAGTAGCTAGTAATGATTTAATAAAATCCAGAAAAAGAAGAGGAAATTAAAATTATAGATTGTGTTGAACATTGAACATAACCATTAATCAGAGGAAATGTGCAAGGTAGAAAAAAACTTTTGTTGGTTGTCTGCTGTCATCCCTTCAGATCATGAATCTTCAGGGTCTGCCCCAACAAATCAGAGCTGCTGCAGCACTTATGAGCTATATTTAGAAGTAATTTTGCTTTTAGAAATCCAAGCACTTTTCTCTTAGATCTACTACAAGCTGTACTCCGAGCCGCAGACATTAACTATCGAGGGAAGAGAAAATAATTTTTCATCAGCACAACCAGGAATACAACAATGTTGACTGCAAGGGCTTAGACAGCAACCTTAGTAGACAGAAATCTGAAATTGATGTCCCCAAAGAGAAGGATTTTTTTCTGCATGGCTGTGCTGCACCTTCACAATTCATACTGATAGAATGTGCATAATCGCAGCCCCGCACTATGCTTGTCTGCATGCTCGATGAAAGGGAAATGGGCTCCATACAACAGAAACACAAACGAGGCTTTCTAGCGAATGACTATTACCTCATGAGTGTGTCACTGCAATTTGGAAAAGGGCTCTGAAATATTCCATTTGGTGGTATTAAATTGCCAACCACTGAGGTGAGAAATACTAAAATCAAATACAATGCCACGCTGAAACACAGCCAGCACGTGCATAAATACACACACCAAACGCACCCCATTGCACAAGGAAATAACAGAAGTTGTGTGTCTGAATAGCCAAGTGTAATAACTGTTTCCCAGCGTCTGCATGCTGCTGGTGCTTTAGCCACTTCCCAGCAGATACAGTATTTTATGGCTAGACACCAATACCTTCACAAAGTGCTACTGAGCCATATTGCACCTGATGCCAGGCCACCACTGTGAGAGCTGCTGTACAACACAAAACTGTGAGCCAATAACACATCTAATAGGACGCCTGTCTCTCTAGCCTCCAATCTTCCAAACAAACAATAACATCAACACTTTACTATCCCCGAATAAAGGGAAAGAAGCGCAGAACAAGAATCTGTCTTTTTCTATCTAAAGATAAACAGGGGGCTGAAAACAATACTCAACTGTTTTTCAATTTCCATGTAAACATCTTCCACTTAACAGCCTGTTCACATAGTGAGGACATGTTTTTTTAGATGCAAAGCACCTCTTGGAACTGGCTTGAAACTCAATCACAAACTTACAAAGTGCCTCATTAACATTCAGCTGGCTGCAGATTCTCCAGAAAATTGTTAGAGCAATTCTATATGTGCTGACCTGCTCCACCTTTAAGAAAGAAAAGTAATGGTGGCAGGAGTTGACCTGCAGATGTTAACATGTCGATCTCACAGGCAAAGAAGGCATTCAGCTATTTTGCACCACCTGGAGGCAATGAGTGTTACAGATTTTTGAGAGATTTTTT
Organism: Sander lucioperca; assembly: GCF_008315115.2. Taxonomy (NCBI): domain Eukaryota; kingdom Metazoa; phylum Chordata; class Actinopteri; order Perciformes; family Percidae; genus Sander; species Sander lucioperca. The sequence continues at coordinate 34,130,813 of NC_050182.1, forward strand.
TTCTTGGCATTTGTGTTTTGGGAGTTTCCAATCAAATATTTGTGCGACCTGTTAGATCACATAAATTAATTGATAAAAATGTAACAACACTTTGTCACACACTAACCTGCAGCATATATTTAATACTCAAATAAAAATACAATTCAGTTTATGGCTGTAAAAAATTCATGTTTCCTCTCTAAACAGCTATAACCTGGTCTTAACATTGAAGCTTCTGTCAGGCACTTGACCATCAGAAAAGTCAGCTAAAGTGTTAATTAGTAAAAATAACAATCATACAAACAATAAAATTTATAAAAACAGATATGTCAATTATTATTATTAGTAGTAGTAAGACTCAAGTTAGGGCTGCAGCTAACAATTGTTTTCAATATCAATTAATCTACCAATTATTTTCTCAATTAATCATTTGTCTACAAAATGTCAATTAATTGTGATAATTTAGTTATAATTTCCCGCAGCCCAAAATTATTTCTTCAAAAGTCTTGTTTTATTCAATCAACAGTCCAAAATGAAAAGATATTCAGTTTCCTATCATGCATGGCAAAGAAAAGCTTTGCATATTCACGTTGAGAAGCTGAAACCCACAAATGTTTGTGATTTTTACTTGAAAATGACTTAAATGTTTATTCGATTATCAAAATTCTAAATAGCTGCTGCTTAACTTTCCGTTGATCGACCAATCGATTAATCGACTAATCATTGCAGCTCTAACTGCAGCTCCACAGGCCAGGGCCAAAGACCAATGTACACAGCATGGAACCCTAAAATCAATGATTTGTCTTTTCACATGTTGAAAATACACTGCATGAGAGATCACATTTCTGCTACTTCATTCCTTACAGAAAAATACGAGAAAACATTAAAATCACCTGTTAAATTAACACGATGGAGAATTTATGAAGAAATCAATGATTTCCAAAGCTGCTGATCTGAGAGCATCTCACAGGCAACTAAGATTACATGGTCTACCTGTCTAGGTGTATTTTCTAACAAGATGGACTATGCAATATGCAATGCTGCCACCTCCCCATTGATAGCAAAGTGGTGTAGTTGAGAGTCTAAACAGGTTTCTGTTACGCTATCCACACCTATTATTTTAATTGCTGTGAAATATGCTGTGGAATCACAGCAACCTCCACCAAACAGTCTACCTCCTCAATTACCTTCACATCACCCCAATTTGTTTCTCTGAGCATGCTTCTCCCCCACCTGCTCTCCTGTCACATATCAAAAATCCAGCCACAGACACAAACAAGAGCAGTAGTGGTCACCAGCTGTCACCACGAAGGGAGATTCACGAAGTTAAGTTGATCACAGGGAATGAATTGAATACAACTGGA